>NW_023312119.1:0-2215 GCF_011077185.1 Oxyura jamaicensis
GCAGTCGTTAGGTCGCAAAGGTCAGTCTTAAAACTAGGGGCACCAGCCGTAGTGATTTGCTGTATGACTTTTTGACTTTCCCATTGGATCAGGCTCCACTTAAAATGTTGGTGCGGATGGTGTTGAGTCACTATGCAGGATGAAATCACTGCGAGAACCCCCCAAGTACCAATAGGAGTGGCTGAGGCTCATTTCTCCCCACTATTCACTCCTCTGCCTCGCTTGTCAGTTGGGTTGCAGCCAACTACGAGGGTTTTAGTTCTTCTCGGCAGCAGTAGTGTTCTTCAGGGGAGAGCCTTTACCTTAACCCACGGTACCTATCGGGTTCGTCGCAATGTGAGCTTCAGGTCTTTGTTCCCTGGAGCGACCTCCCACTTCTCGTCACAGATGGGTCCTTTAACACGGCTGGCATGTGTCCATCCTTTCTCTGCAGTCCGGATGGCTGTTTCTGTAGTAAGCAAAACAACATAGGGGCCTTCCCATTGTGGTGTTAGTGTAACTTCTTTCCAAGTCTTTATCAGGACCTTATCACCGGGCTGTATCCTGTGAATTGCCATATCCAAAGGGGGACAATTAAACCCTTTTTCTGTAATTCCCTGCGTCTATTTATCAATTGTGTGAGGTAAGGTTTTAATTGATCATCTTGTAGGTGGGGATGATCAAGGGGTATCTCAAGATCGTAAGGCATACCATACAGCATTTCAAAAGGGGAGATTCCCAGATCAGTCCTGGGCTTTACGCATATACTTAACAAAGCTAACGGCAAGCACTTTATCCAAGAGGTTTTTGTTTCTAACACTAATTTAGTAAGTTGCTTTTAAATTTTCCCCATTCATCCGTTCTACTTTCCCCGAGCTCTGAGGATGCCAGGGAGTATGATATTCCCATTTGATTCCTAAAGCTTTCATTGTGTCACGAGATACTTTTGATACAAAGTGTGGTCCCCTATCAGAATCTATTGCTTCTACAATCCCATATCGGGGAATTATGTTTTCTAACAAGATTTTCACTACGGTTTGTGCTGTAGCCCTTGTCGTGGGAAATGCTTCAACAAAATTTGTAAGATGGTCTATGATTACCAGCAAATATTTATATCTTCCTGTTTTTGGAAGTTCGGTAAAGTCCAATTGAATTCTTGCAAAGGGTCGGTGGGCTAATTTTCGTCCTCCTGGAACCCTTTTTCTCATATTTTTAGCATTTAGCCTCCGACAAGTCATACACCCGTTAACAATTCCCTTTGCTATGTTATATATCCCTATACACATATAATTAGTGGCGAATTGATCTACCAACGCCTGAGCACCCCAATGCATTTGTTCATGAAATCTCCGTAGCACCCTCATAGCTACTGATTTTGGTAACACTTCTCGTCCATCAGGTAGTATCCATTTTCCTTTTTCATTTTCTCGAATACTCATTTGTGTCATCTTTTCCTTTTCTACAGTAGTAAAACAAAACAAGGGGAGGGGGTCGTGCCCATCAGACCATAAAGAATTAGCTGGGCCATGCTTGTAACAGTTCCTATAAGGCGGACTCTCCTCCTCCGAACAATTACATTCAATCCCTTCTATTCCCCAGTCTTTCCAGCAATCATAGCATGGAAATTTCTTTAAATCTTTCCCCTTGCCACAACTCGGGCAGTCTGCTCTCTTAGTTACTTCATATATGCACATGAGGGCTGCTCTTTTTGCTTCCTGATCAGCTAAGTTATTGCCTCTGATCTGGGGATTCGGCCCTCGCTGGTGTCCTTTCACATGCACCACCGCAATCTCCTTAGGCTCCCTGATGGCTTGTAAAACTTGGAGAATTAACTCCTGATGAATTAGTCCTTTTCCTTGTGAATTTATAAGTCCTCTCTCTTCCCATATTTTCCCAAAGGTGTGTATTACTCCATAAGCGTATTTAGAATCTGTATATATTGTTCCGCTTTTGTTCTTTAATAATTTCAGAGCTCTTATCAAGGTGATGATTTCCACCTTTTGGGCTGATGTTTGTTACCGCATATCCTGTGAAGCAAAATCCCTGGCGAACGAAGCTGCTGCCATCTATGTACCAATTATCCACATCTTCTAGGGGTGTTTCCTAGAAGTCTGGTCAGCTGGAGTATACCGTGTTCATGGTCTTGATGCAAGATCTGGCGATCTGGGAACAGTTACTGAGGGAAGAGACTAGGTTCATAGTATTAGTGCCGAAAAAATATTTGTAAACTAATAGT
>NW_023312120.1:0-2285 GCF_011077185.1 Oxyura jamaicensis
ACACCAGTTTTTAAAACAATCAGGTGAGCACTTTCCTACACTTCCCCGTATGCACTGTTGTGCTAAGCAATAAGATCAAAAAAGGAAGGGGCAAACAGCTGAATCTGTGGCTAAGACTCAGCAGTGTATATGGCTCCAAAACGGAAGCGTGCCATGACAGCCTGTACCACATCTTGCCTTGCAATGCTGATCCTCTTCTCCACAGTGCTGACAGCAAAGATCCACCTAGAGAAACAAGTAGCTCGGCAGCTCCTTTTGCTGAGGAACGGAAGCCCAGCTGGCCCTGTACAGCAGCGCAGCTGAGGTCACTACCTCAAGACTCCAGTATTCCTCCCTGCCACCAGCCACAAATTAGCAACACCACTTGGAAGTAGGGAATCCTTTGAAAGATAAGGATTCTTATGCTGCTGCAAGCCGTGGACAGCACCATGCTCCACAGACGGGGCAGCTGGCAATGTTGCCTTTGCCTTAGAAGAGACATTCCTCAGGCTCGTCTTGAAACTAATGACAGAAATGACCCTGACTGTCTGGAGGGACCTATAGATGACTTGGCTCGGCCAGAAGCTCGGGCGGGTTACTGAGACCTCTTGCAGCAGGCCACCAGGGGCCTCTGTCACCACTCCCACGTTTGCAAGGACCACCCACCAGTCTTATCCTCCAGAAGGCAGAACCCCCCTGCCTCCTCCCAATTATACCTTCTCTTGTGACTGGCAGCCCAAACCGTCCTATGTGTCTAGCTTATGCAGGGGCCATGGGAAAAATATATCCCTCCCCGTGCAACACACTGGGGGCCGACATTTTGTGGTGGGGAGGGAGTGCTCTTCTCACGGTGCCTCTCGGATTGGCTGCGTGCTGTTTGAACCACGTGCCCTGCGCAAGCTGCTGATTGGTGGCCCGCTGCCTTTCAGCCAGGAAGTGGTAAATGTGAAAATGTCTATCTACGATATGTGCAGTGTGTGCGTGCATGGACACGTGTATGTAAATCCACAGATAAATGCAAATATGTGTAAATATACACTGGGTTTTCCTACATAGACACACTATTTTATATCCATGTATATATTTATTTGCTTACCTGTAACCGTATATGCATATTTGCATTTCTAAAAACACAGAAACAATACTGCACGTGTGCAGTATTGTTTTAAGCAATAAAGTCGAAGAAGCAAGGGGAAATGGCTGAATCTGTGGCTAAGACCCAGCAGTGTATATGGCTCCAAATAAGAAGCAGGCAATGACAGGCTGTGCCATGCAGCCCAAATCGGCCTGTGTTTAGCTTATGCTGTCGTCCATGGAAACGGGAAGTCCCTCCACGTGCAAAAACTGGGGGCTGACATTTTGTGATGGCCACCATTTTGTGATGGCTGACATTTTGTTGTGAGGTGGGAGTGTACATCTCAGAGTGCTCCTCTGATTGGCCGTGTGCTGTTTGAGCACATGCCCTTCGTACACTCACTGATAGGTGGCTCGGTGATTTGGGCTGGGAAGCACTAAATATGAAAATACCTATCTACGATATGTGCAATGTGTGCGTGTACAGACATGTGTATGTATATTTACAAATGAATGCAAATATAAGTAAATATACCCAGTGGTTTTCTACACAGACACACTATTCTATATGTATGTATGCATTTACTTATTACTTGTAATCATATATGCATATTTGCATTTCTGGAGACCCAGAAAATAAATAACTGTATATGTGCAAAAGCATTGGTGCAGAGTAGATAAAATATCTCGTGCTCAGACCTAGTGGAGCACATAATAAAGTTTGTGAATGACTAAGAGTGGACTTTTGGACCTGTCCCCTCAAATTGCTTCAGGAGCAGGGCCAACCTGTTGGGAACCAGAGCACCTGTCTGCCTGCATGGAGGCCTGCAGGGGCTCCTACGGGCCAGTCTCAGCACTGCGGTGTTGTGGATGTCACCAGCTCAGGCCAGGTTATTTTGGTGCACAGGGTGTGAGCAGGCAGGCTGGTGTCAGTGACAGGACACGTGTGTTTGGTGGCTGTTTCAGTGACTTAGGTTATGCAAAAGCAAAGAGGAAAAATTGTTAACTACCAAAACTACCAAAACCCACCACCACCACCACCAAGAAACCACAATGATTTTCTGTGAGAAGTGTAAGGTCTACGTAGAAGCATATCAGCAATGGCCCTGGCAACTGAAAAACCAACGTACGAAAAACCAATGACAAGTAACCTGAAGGCCATGCCTGTCAAAAGCATGTGCCAGCAGGAAAACAACTAAATCACCCATCTCCTGAGATCCATGGTATCTCTC
>NW_023312121.1:0-8015 GCF_011077185.1 Oxyura jamaicensis
AGCAGGGCTAGGCGGAGCTAGGAAATGAATATGTATAGGTGTGTTGCAAAACTTAATGCATATGTAACATTTTAGGGGATAAAAGAGAATGCACGCGAGCGAGTTGTTGCACACAACTTTGGTGGGACTACCCCCCATGCTGCCCAGTGCTGAATAAACATACCTACTTTACAATCTTATTGTGGAGTCAGCTTCCCTAAGTCATTTGGCGAGCCAGGCAGGAGACACTCTGCTCGGCTGCGGGAGCAGATGCCCCTAGGTGCACCCCGAGTATTTTTCTTGGAGGGGACTCCACTCCCAGCCGCTCACCACGGGAGCAGACAAGGACCTCATGAAGCTGCGGACAAACGGTATGTTTTACAGTACAGGAAGGGCCTGTAAGTCGTACGCGTGGCCGGGGCAGCTGGTAAATTGCGCTGAGACGTCTTGCGTGCAGCATAGTCCCCATAAGGGAGGAGGGTACCCTACAGGCTGACCGATAGAGCAGTCAAGGGGATTTGGTAACCGATAGAATGGCCACTAGCGATCTTGGGAGTAGATCGAGCAAATCCGAGGTTACCGCTGCATCCCATTTTTGGGAGCCAGGATGGACCTGCTAATGACTGTATAGGAAGCAGGAGAAGGGTAAGCGGGCCTCTCACAATTTTGACAAGGTTACCTGGGTAATGTTTGCAGCTGCTGGAGGGATACTAACTGGAGTGTTAATAATTGTATGTCTTATTCATAAATGTCCAGGTATTTTGTGTTGAAAGTATTTGTGTAAGTGTATGTGTTCGAAACAAAGTGGAGTGGGTCACTCCACGAAGAACACAGTCCGAGACAATACTTGTTTGGTTGGTTATCATTCTAAATTATATACTCTTGTGGTGTGAATGAGATGTGCTAGGGGCCTCTGTGTGATTGCGTGATTGCGCTGTGAGTGAGACGCAGCATCGCTGCGAAGTGAGTGTGGAATTCCAATCCGCGGTTCTGTATTCTCCATGAGGGGAGCAGCCGGAGATGAACGAAGTGCATGAGAGACCGAAGAGAAGTGCTGTTTTATCCGAGTGTTCATGGTGGTGCCCAATATATATGCCCAGCGGTGTATCTTGTGATCTTATTTTTGTTAAATGCTTTGAATGACAAGAAGAAAGGCAGAAGCATTATCTAAGTAACAGTTTAGAAGTTTTCGTATATTCGTTGTGGTGTTTGGTCAGTTTCCCAAGTATTGGAGGGGAGGGGGCTGACTGCTTATCAAAGTGGCAAAAAGGAGAGAGTCACTTCTTTGGTGGTTCGGGCTTGAGCCCTGGAAATTTGGTAAGAAGGCGGAGAGCAAATTTATTTAGGCCTCAATACCTTTTAAACCCCCCATATTGATGGATACGCAGGAGTGATTCCTTGTTTTGTATGGGCTTACTAACAAAGTGCATGAGAAAAATTGGCATTCGGCTTGAAATTCGGTCCTTTTGAAATGTAAATTTTGTGGAAAAGGTGGTGTCGTTTGTCTAGAAGATGGAAGGCTGAGTGCTTCATGTGTTTTCCTGAAGTCCTGTGGATTTATGATTGGAACGGGGTTCACTAATAATCTGAAACAGTATAGTTTGTATGTGGAAAGAAGAGTTTAATCCCAGAAAACTGGAACATTTGGAAAGAAGATTAGGAAAAGTAAAAAACTGCAATAAAAAGGTTTGTGTGGAAATTGAAACAAGGGCCAGTATCTAATAAGGAATAGTAATAAATGGGAATGGGAAACCAAGGAAATGAGTAATATCCAAAACAAAGACGTTTTAAAGAAAGCCTCCTTGGGTGCATACTGGCACATTGGAAGGATATTGTTAGAACTGTTGGCACAGAAAGCAAGAGGACTTTCGCTAAGTATTGCAATCAACGGTGGCCACCATATAAGCTAAATGGCCACTTTATGGATCAATTGACTATAACAATATCTTGCAATCAATGTTTTTGAGGAGAGAAGGGAAATGGGATGAAATGTTGTATACTGCTATGTTGTTTCAGCATCTTGGAGGGAAAAGGTATGGAATTAAGTTGGCCCCGACTGAGCCTTTGGTGCTGGCATTAGAAAAGTACAGTCTGGAGAAAGATAAAGGAAGTGTTAATAGGTTGTTGAAGGTGTTAAAGGTGTGGCATGTAGTATTTTATAAAGCTGTTTGAAGTTGAATGAGCAGGGAAAGAGGATGTAGGGATGTTAATAGTTCTGCCTCAACCCAAGGCTGAGATCTCAAAATCACAGAGGGTGAGAGCCCTCTGGGGCAGAGGGACCATGATGGGTCTGAGAGAGCTGCTTTTCTGTTTCCATTACAACTAACTCTTAAAACAACCTGAGTTCATGTGTGAGTTCAGATTGCTAACGGGACTGCTCAGGGAACTATCAACGATTGCATTCCCCTGACCGACCCCCCCAACTGAGACCCTAATCACCGTGGAAATTATGAAAGGCTATACCAAAATCTGGTTAAATTGGGAATTGAGAATTTGTTCCAACAAGGTCCAAAAGAAAGCCCTATGGAATTTTTGGACCAACTTTTGCAATGCAATGAAGAAAAAACTACTACTAATAATAATAAAATAATAATAATAATAATAATAATAATAATAATAATAATAATGGACCTGGCTTCAGAAAACAGAGGCAATTGGCTAACCTCTTTCTAGGGCAATTGGCCCCCTGATATCAGAAAGAAATTGTCTTAGGCTGCAGGATAAACTTACAACAGTCAGGAATAAGGGGGACCTGGGGCATCTACCCTAGCAGGTGCACTGGTTGAAATAAAGCTAGGGAACGAAGAGAGAGGCTTGGATTTTTGTTGGTTAAGGGAGCTTCTTTCTCTGTGTTAATTACTCTGTAAATGTAATAGGAGCAACTGGCCAACAGGAAAAGGCATTTTTTTGCAATGCTTGAAATTTAAATTGGGAAAAATGATTGGAATTACAAAATGAGGAAAATAGTCAAGTTTGGTTCATGGTACTAGATTTAAAGGATGCCTTTTTCTGCCTGGCCGTGGCAAATGAAAAACAGAAACTCTGCCTTTGAATGGGAAAATCCTAATAGAGGATGGAAAACTCAGATTACTTGGACAGTGTTACCACAGGGGTTCAAGAATAGCCCTACCATATTCAGGAAACAACAAGCCTGTGATCTTGAAGTCTGAAAAACCCCTTCAGGAAAAGGGGACACTGTTGCAATACACAAATGATAGCTACTGAAGAAGAAAAGGAATGTGTATCATGGACTGTTAGTTTACTAATATTTTTTCGGTACTAATGCTATGAACCCAGCCTCTTTCCTCAGTAACTATTTCCAGATCACCAGATCTTGCATCAAGACCATGAACGCGGTATACTCCAGCTGACCAGACTTCTAGGAAACAACACCCCTAGAAGATGTGGAGGATTGGTACATAGGTGGCAGCAGCTTTGTCCACTGGGGATTGTGCCTCGCAGGATATGTGGTAACAAACATCAGCCCAAAAGGTGGAAATCATCACCTTGATAAGAGCTCTTAAGCTGGCAAACATTTGGACAGATTTGAAATATGCCTTTGGTGTGGTGCATGCACACGGGGCAATTTGGAAGGAGAGAGGACATTTACCTTCCTCAATTAAACATGCAGAAGAGAATGATAACAGCTATTAGGGAAGAAGGAAAAAGGAGACCCAGACAGGAACAGCCCCGGCTAGGCAAGGATCAATGTGCCCTATGTAAGAAATTTGGGCATTGGAAAAACAAATGCCTGGAACAGAAAAGAAATGGAAAAGGAAACTGGGGAAGGGAGGTGGTAGTCACGTAGGTTGTACTGGGTCTGGCTGGGATGTTAACTTTCCCTGCAGCAGCCCATACAGTGCTGCGCTCTGCACTTGTAGCTAGAACAGCAGTGGTATCACACCAGTGTTGTGTCTGCTGCTGAGAAGTGCTGGCACAGCATCATCTGAGGAGGGGGAGTGAGAGAGCGGTTGTGGTGTTCAATTGCCTAGCACGGTAAAACCACCACATATGCAAAAGACGACTGAAGAGGACCGAGGGAATTTACCCCAGCAGATCCGCTGGTTATAAAAATGAAGCTGGGGAAGGAGAGAAAAGAGGTGGAACTTCTGGTGGATGCGAGGGCAACATATTCAGTTTTATATAAAGCATTAGTATCAGTGGGGAATGATTACGTTGTAGTGAAGGGGGCAACTGGCCAATCTGAAACAGCTTATTTCTGCAAACCATTGAAATATAAATATGGGAAACAGTGGGGCATTCACAAGTTCCTATACATGCCCAAGTCCCCAGAGTCACTCCTAGGGAGAGATTTATTGGAAAGATTACAAGCAACCATTTCATTTAAAAAGGGGGAGATTATTCTGGAGGTAAATGATCTGGAGGTAAATGATATGTGGAAGTGTTGAGTTTGATATTGACAGCTATTGAGACCAAAGAGGAAATTAGTGAGGAAATCCTAAGTCAAGTGTTTTCTGGAGTATGATCTTCTAATGTACCAGGGAAGGCGAAAAATGCACTTCCAATACAAATTAAACTTAAGGAAGGAAAACAGCCAGGCAGAATTAAACAGTACCCCTTGAAAAGGAAGACAGAGAAGGAATTAGCCTGATAATTGATTAAAATGCTTAACACCAGAACTAACTTGGTTTACCGTTTTAGACCTGAAGGATGCCTTCTTTTGCCTCCCTCTCCATGAAGCCAGCCAGAAAATCTTTGCATTTGATTGGACAAGCCCTAAGAGTGGGCACAAAATACAGCTCACATGGACAAGGTTGCCTCAGGAATTTAAGAACTCACCCACCTTGCTCGGAGAACTACTTGCAAAGGACTTGGAGACCTGGGAAGCCCCATCAGGAGAAGGAAGGCTGTTGCAGTATGTAGATGACCTCCTCATAACCACCCAGACAGAAGAAGCATGTGTGGACTGGACAGGGATTGCCCTGGGAATACTAGCACAGGACCTGGGCCCATATCGAAGGGCAGTTGCCTATTTTTCTAAGCAGCTGGATGCAGCTGCCAAGGGATGGCCTGGATGCCTCAGAGCTGTTGCAGCAGTGGTGCTAAATATCCAGGAAGCACACAAGTTCACCTTGGGCCTGAAAATAACTGTGCTAGTGTCTCACACAGTGTTTGCAGTGCTGGAAGTGAAAGGTGGTCACTGGCTTTCCCCACAAAGGTTCTTGAAATAACAAGCTATCATGGTAGATAGAAATAGTGGTAACTAACATTGTCAACCCAGCTTCATTCCTCAGTGGAAACCAAGGGGAACCAGTACATCATGACTGTCTGGAGACCATTGAAGCTACCTACTCCAGCCGTCCAGATCTGAAGGATACTCCTTTTGATGATGTGGAGATCTGGTTTACTGATGGGAGCAGCTATGTCATCAGTGGAAAACGACATGCTGGGTATGCAGTTACCACTTGCAGAGAGGTAATAGAGTCCGGACCTTTGCCAACAGATACCTCTGCACAAAAGGCCGAGATAAATGCTCTGACCCGTGCCTTGGAAATGGCAAAAGGAAAGAAGATAAACATCTATACAGACTCGAGATATGCATTTGGGGTTGTACATGCACACAGAGCCATCTGGAAAGAGGACTATTGAACTCACAAGGGAAAAACATCTAACGTGAAAGAGATAATGTGATTATTGGAAGCTGTTCAGCTCCCTGAAAAGGTAGCAACCATGCACATTAAGGCACACCAGAAAGTGAGCTCAAAATTGGAGAAAGGAAATGATCAGGCGGACAGAGAGGCAAAAGAAGCAGCAGAAGGTGGGGTAGCAACTGAAGGAGCCCTGATTCCAGATGGGCAGATTCCCCTTGAAGGTAAGCCTGTATATAACAAAAAGGATAGAAAATTAATCGAAAGTCAAAAGGGAAAATATAACCAAGAAGGATGGGCTATTACCAAAGAAGGGAAGTGGAAGCTAGTCATCCCCTCCAATTTATTGTAGTCACTGGTAAAGAAAAAACACCAGAAAACACATTGGGGAATAGATGCTTTGTGTAACTATCTAATTGGAAAAATTATTGCCAGGAACTTATATGCTACCATCACTCAAATAACTTAACAATGTGATATTTGTCTCCAGACTAACCCCAGAGTACCCCCAAAACAAAACTGGGTCAAATTGGAAAAGGCCGTGGGCCTGGGCAACAGTGGCAAATTGACTTTTCTGAACTTCCAAGGAAAGAGGGGTGTCGATATTTACTGGTGTTACCAGATACCTTTTCAGGATGGCCAGAGGTTTTCCCTAGTAGGACTGCCAAAGCCCGAGAGGTAACTAAGTCTCTTGTAGAGAAAACTTTGAAACCACAGTGGGAAGGGCTATACCAGGTGCTCCTTACTACCTTCACCGCAATTAAGATCAAGGAACAGAGTGCCTGGATTCACCATTCTCGAGTGAAGAAAGCTCCAGACACCCCCTGGAAAGTAACGCCAGGTGATGGTGAACTGAAACTGAAGCTTAGTCGAACAAAATGAGGACATTACGGTCGGGGGTAATTAGTAATGTAATTAGCAGAAATATAGTTAACAGAATCATTTTATTTTTGTGGCTTATAGATGTAATTGTGATTCAAGAATTGGAAGGTGCCTCTATGACAATAGAGAATGGTGAGTGGCCTTGGTCCGAAGCTGTAACAACAGAAGAGCATTAATGGAAAGTTAGCAGTTGTGGTTATTTGGCGAACAAATGGTGACCATTTACATACATTATCAGAATGGCAAAAATTAGGGGAAGAGTGGACACACCAAAGAACCATAGGGGACAAAATTAAAACAGGGTGCCGAATGATTAATGGAACGACCCACAAGAAAGTAACAGGGATTTTAGTAAAACCGATTTCCAGAAGTGGCCAATAAGAAGGTTGTATCCGCCCAGGTAAATTAGATTGTTGGTATAATCTTATATTAACACAGACTGTAGCAATTAGCTGTTTTTGGCTGGACGATATGGTCACAAAAGCAAGCACACTTCAGGGACAGGACACAAAGAGCCTTAATTGGAATGCTAGGAACAGGATTAGGAGTTTTAAATCGAATTGATTAAGAAATATTAATGAATAAGCTGGCCACAGCAACAAGTGATTTGACAAAACTAAAACAGCCCCTACAATCATCCTTATTGGCATTGGGAACAAGCCAATGGCAAGTTTCAAAGGTGTTACTGAGATGGGAAAAGGCTAAAGACCAAGACCACAAACTAATAATAGATGCACTTAGTATGGTTCAAGATAATGTATCTTTAGCTTTTAGTTGTATACAAGCAGTTATGGATGCAGGCAACAGCTGCCTTGATCATTAGGGAAGGCTTTGTGAAAGCAACACAATTGATGCTCAGGATGTATGTCTTGACACTGAGCAAGGTGTTTGCCACTTTGAAATTCATCCAAATACTAGTCAAAAGACTGTGCTTGTATATATTGGTCAAGGGTGTGTGTGTTTAAGAACTGCTCATGCTTTTGTAGAGGTAGAAAAGGAAAACGTAACTCTCCCTAGCAAAAATCATTCTAACTTTTGTATTTGTAATTTTGATAGAATCATCGGATGTGATTTTCTATATTTGGCACCAGTGGTATCCCACCAGTTGATCAAGTCTGACAACACAATATATATGAACCTCACCTTAGTGAAATAAACAGAGTTTTGCAGAGAATAAAACAAGACACAAATCACAACTGGTGGGATGCCCTCTTCAGATGGTCACCAACTGCAACCGGAATTTTGAACACATTATGTCACCCAATTATTGTTTTATTGATATTAGTTGGTATAAGTTTAATATTGTGTGTTTTTTTTTTTAATGCTTCTTTGGAATTGGAAATTGTTACAATGAATGGCGATATTAGCTTCCTTGACAAAAGTACAAGGCAAGGCATTGAGGGATACATATCAGAGAGCTTGGGAAGAAAAAAATTTATATTAAGTAAAAGAATTTACTAGATTTTCCAGAAAAGGGGGGACTGAAATATGGGATTAAAAATTAGAGAGTGACTGATTAAGAATAAATATATAGACAACACTCAT
>NW_023312122.1:0-2580 GCF_011077185.1 Oxyura jamaicensis
GAGAGATACCATGGATCTCAGGAGATGGGTGATTTAGTTGTTTTCCTGCTGGCACATGCTTTTGACAGGCATGGCCTTCAGGTTACTTGTCATTGGTTTTTCGTACGTTGGTTTTTCAGTTGCCAGGGCCATTGCTGATATGCTTCTACGTAGACCTTACACTTCTCACAGAAAATCATTGTGGTTTCTTGGTGGTGGTGGTGGTGGGTTTTGGTAGTTTTGGTAGTTAACAATTTTTCCTCTTTGCTTTTGCATAACCTAAGTCACTGAAACAGCCACCAAACACACGTGTCCTGTCACTGACACCAGCCTGCCTGCTCACACCCTGTGCACCAAAATAACCTGGCCTGAGCTGGTGACATCCACAACACCGCAGTGCTGAGACTGGCCCGTAGGAGCCCCTGCAGGCCTCCATGCAGGCAGACAGGTGCTCTGGTTCCCAACAGGTTGGCCCTGCTCCTGAAGCAATTTGAGGGGACAGGTCCAAAAGTCCACTCTTAGTCATTCACAAACTTTATTATGTGCTCCACTAGGTCTGAGCACGAGATATTTTATCTACTCTGCACCAATGCTTTTGCACATATACAGTTATTTATTTTCTGGGTCTCCAGAAATGCAAATATGCATATATGATTACAAGTAATAAGTAAATGCATACATACATATAGAATAGTGTGTCTGTGTAGAAAACCACTGGGTATATTTACTTATATTTGCATTCATTTGTAAATATACATACACATGTCTGTACACGCACACATTGCACATATCGTAGATAGGTATTTTCATATTTAGTGCTTCCCAGCCCAAATCACCGAGCCACCTATCAGTGAGTGTACGAAGGGCATGTGCTCAAACAGCACACGGCCAATCAGAGGAGCACTCTGAGATGTACACTCCCACCTCACAACAAAATGTCAGCCATCACAAAATGGTGGCCATCACAAAATGTCAGCCCCCAGTTTTTGCACGTGGAGGGACTTCCCGTTTCCATGGACGACAGCATAAGCTAAACACAGGCCGATTTGGGCTGCATGGCACAGCCTGTCATTGCCTGCTTCTTATTTGGAGCCATATACACTGCTGGGTCTTAGCCACAGATTCAGCCATTTCCCCTTGCTTCTTCGACTTTATTGCTTAAAACAATACTGCACACGTGCAGTATTGTTTCTGTGTTTTTAGAAATGCAAATATGCATATACGGTTACAGGTAAGCAAATAAATATATACATGGATATAAAATAGTGTGTCTATGTAGGAAAACCCAGTGTATATTTACACATATTTGCATTTATCTGTGGATTTACATACACGTGTCCATGCACGCACACACTGCACATATCGTAGATAGACATTTTCACATTTACCACTTCCTGGCTGAAAGGCAGCGGGCCACCAATCAGCAGCTTGCGCAGGGCACGTGGTTCAAACAGCACGCAGCCAATCCGAGAGGCACCGTGAGAAGAGCACTCCCTCCCCACCACAAAATGTCGGCCCCCAGTGTGTTGCACGGGGAGGGATATATTTTTCCCATGGCCCCTGCATAAGCTAGACACATAGGACGGTTTGGGCTGCCAGTCACAAGAGAAGGTATAATTGGGAGGAGGCAGGGGGGTTCTGCCTTCTGGAGGATAAGACTGGTGGGTGGTCCTTGCAAACGTGGGAGTGGTGACAGAGGCCCCTGGTGGCCTGCTGCAAGAGGTCTCAGTAACCCGCCCGAGCTTCTGGCCGAGCCAAGTCATCTATAGGTCCCTCCAGACAGTCAGGGTCATTTCTGTCATTAGTTTCAAGACGAGCCTGAGGAATGTCTCTTCTAAGGCAAAGGCAACATTGCCAGCTGCCCCGTCTGTGGAGCATGGTGCTGTCCACGGCTTGCAGCAGCATAAGAATCCTTATCTTTCAAAGGATTCCCTACTTCCAAGTGGTGTTGCTAATTTGTGGCTGGTGGCAGGGAGGAATACTGGAGTCTTGAGGTAGTGACCTCAGCTGCGCTGCTGTACAGGGCCAGCTGGGCTTCCGTTCCTCAGCAAAAGGAGCTGCCGAGCTACTTGTTTCTCTAGGTGGATCTTTGCTGTCAGCACTGTGGAGAAGAGGATCAGCATTGCAAGGCAAGATGTGGTACAGGCTGTCATGGCACGCTTCCGTTTTGGAGCCATATACACTGCTGAGTCTTAGCCACAGATTCAGCTGTTTGCCCCTTCCTTTTTTGATCTTATTGCTTAGCACAACAGTGCATACGGGGAAGTGTAGGAAAGTGCTCACCTGATTGTTTTAAAAACTGGTGTTTGTTTTCATTTCCAGCAGGGGGGGCCACAGAGAGAAGGAGTGTGCTCTCCTGGCCCTTTGCTGCATTACAGAGGTCTGCTGCTGCCAATGCTCTTGGGCAGCGGGGATGTATCAGCAGAAGAGCGGTCTTTGGTCAGCATCTGGTGGCTGTAGGGAAGATGGCGCACTGTGCAAGTAGATCCAATATAGAAAGCCTGGTGAGGGAGTATCTGTCCCTCTGGCTTTGTCAGAGAAGCAGCATTCTCAGGAGAGATACCATGGATCTCAGGAGATGGGTGATTTAGTTGTTTTCCT
>NW_023312123.1:0-2453 GCF_011077185.1 Oxyura jamaicensis
AATAATTTCAATAGACCAGAAAATTGTGTGGTCTAATTTATAACAATTTGGTGCCGTGACTCGGATGAAGGCGGATTGAGCAGGAATCCCTCTAGGGGAGGCGCCCTGCCGATTTCGGCGGCCCCAGAAACGGAAACTCCTGCTCGAGCCCTTCACCGACGAACCCAAAATTTGACACAAGCAAATAAAACCGGTAAACCCCAGGCAATCTTTGTGCACGAAGACCGAACGAAGACCCACGGGGTGGGTAAGTATAGGCCGGTGTTCCGTTCGGTTGGGGTTGGGTATCCCGGAGCATAACGCCTGAGACGTCCAGAGACGTCACGTGTGAGACGTCCAGTGGGACGAGGCGAGTGCGGACCCCTCGGTAGTGCGGTTCCCACATCCCGCGAGGGACTGGGCCACGAAAAGGGGGAAGCGTTGTGTGTGTGTGTGTGTGAAGGTGCTCCGGAAGATGGGACAGAAGAAAAGTAAGCCTTCTGGTCCCATGGGTAAGGGAAACTCTAGTGTGAGTTTACCGGATAGTCCACTGGGACTAATGATTAAAATGATTAGTGATTCCCCTTCTAGGCGGGGAAAGAGTAAAGTAAAGTGAATATGCACACCTTTGGATTAACTCAGAAACTGGAGCTAATCTGTATCTCCTAAAAGAAAAAGGAGGGAAAGGGAGACGTGGCACCACCTCTCTACATAACTCCTCCTATGCCCATGGCCCTCTCCCTTCCAGAACCCGCTGATCCCCAATTTTCAGGGGAGTCAGTGAGATTGACTCCAGTGCTCAAGGGCCAGTAATTAGGAGTCAAACTAAGTAACAAAAAACTTGCCAGACATCCCATCTCAGGCAGGAAACAGATGGACAACAAGGACACAAATTAGCTCAGACTGATAAGGACATTGCAAACTTGCAAAATCACTACATTCTAGATAAAGGGTGAGAAGTATACTATGAGGAAGACATATGGCCTTCCTCCCAAAGACCACTGCCCACCTCCTGAAGACCCCTGCCCACAATTCTTGGAAGAATCTGTGCAAATACAAAGGACTGATAAGCTAATTACCATAAGAAGCGTGAGTAGGCGAGTTCAGGTAATGAATATGTATAGGCGTTAATTGAATGTTCGTTGTTCTGCTGTGAGATAGTTTGTCACTTTGGGTATGTACGTTAGGTGGAAGGATCCCCCGTGCATCCAGCGCTGTCAATAAAGAATACTTTGTCACTAAGAAGAAATTTTGACTTCGTTCTTTAAATCAATCTGGCACCCCAGATGGGACAACCTCTCTGCCCGGCTGCAGGACCCGCTGGGAATAGGACTCCCTAGGGTACCCCCGGGATTTCCCAGAGGGACTCCTTGACTCAACGGATCACTGCGGAGGCAGACAAGGACCCCATCGCTGTAAGTGACGATATTCTTTATTTTGGTTTGTTTGTTTGGTAGACCGGTCATTTGGTGCTGCCTATAAGTCAGAAGGTAACCTTCTTCAGGGTAGTGTTGGTGTATACTTTTGTGGCTAGCATCTTAAGTATACGTTGGACCTGTTTTGATGGCATTTAATTGCCATTGGGAACCTTGGCAAAAGGTTTGCCTTTAAGGTTTATTTGGTACTGTGTTACTTATTTCGGTTTTCTGACCTATTGAATGCGGAATTTGACTCTGATTGTTGTTAGTGCGATTCTAGCTATATTTTTGGTAATAATAATAGTTTCTTGGTGTTGCTGTAAAAAGATACCAACATGCTGCATTTTGTAAGTGTTAAAGGGGTATCTTGAAAGTGTGAATTGAAAAAAATGGGAGGAAAACAAAATGGTGGAATTGTAAAGAAAAGTCCTTTAGGATGTGTTTTAAGTCATTGGAAGGATATTGGAAGGTCCGCTGGTGGAAGCATGAACAGAAAAAACATTGATAAAATATTGTAAACAATGGTGGCCGCTTTGTGGAGAAAATTGGCCTTTTAATGGAACTTTAAACTATAATACTTTGTTAAAGTTAATGTTTTTGAGGAGAGAAGGGAAATGGGATGAAATGTTGTATACTGCTATGTTGTTTCAGCATCTTGGAGGGAAAAGGTATGGAATTAAGTTGGCCTCTGACTGAGCTTTTGGTGCTGGCATTAGAAAAGTACAGGCTGGAGAAAGATAAAGGAAGTGTTAAAAGGGTTGTGGAAGGTGTTAAAGGTGTGGCATGTAGTATTTGATAAAGCTGTTTGAAGTTGAATGAGCAGGAAAAGAGGATGTAGGGATGTTAATAGTTCTGCCTCAACCCGAGGCTGAGATCTCAAAATCATGGGTGTGAGCCCTCTGGGGCAGAGGGACCATGATGGGTCCAAAAGAGTTGTCATGGAAACAGAAAAGCAGTTAACTCTTAAAACAACCTGAGTTCACATGTGAGCTCAGATTGCCAATGGGATCGCTCAGGGAACTTTCAACGATTGCATTCCCCTGACCGACCCCCCCC
>NW_023312123.1:2553-7524 GCF_011077185.1 Oxyura jamaicensis
ATTGGCTAGCCTCTTTCTAGGGCAATTAGCCCCCTGATATCAGAAAGAAATTGTCTTAGGCTGCAGGATAAACTTACAACAGCCAGGAATAAGGGAGACCTGGGGCATCTACCCTAGCAGGTCCACTGGTTGAAATAAAGCTAGGGAACGAAGAGAGAGGCTTGAATTTTTGTTGGTTAAGGGAGCTTCTTTCTCTGTGTTAATTACTCTGTAAATGTAATAGGAGTAACTGGCCAACAGGAAAAGGCATTTTTTTTGCAATGCTTGAAATTTAATTTGGGAAAAATGATTGGAATTACAAAATTAGAAAAATAGTCAAGTTTGGTTCATGGTACTAGATTTAAAGGATGCCTTTTTCTGCCTGCCCGTGGCAAATGAAAAACAGAAACTCTTTGCCTTTGAATGGGAAAATCCTAATAGAGGACGAGAAACTCAGATTACTTGGACAGTGTTACCACAGGGGTTCAAAAATAACCCCACCATATTTAGGGAACATCTAGCCTGTGATCTTGAAGTTTTGACAGACCCCTTCGGGAAAAGGGGACACTGTTGCAATATACAAATGATAGCTACTGAAGAAGAGGAGGAATGTGTATCATGGACTATTAGTTTACTAATATATATATATATATATTTTCAGCACTAATACTATGAACCTAGCCTCTTTCCTCAGTAACTGTTCCCAGATCGCCAGATCTTGCATCAAGACCATGAACACGGTATACTCCAGCTGACCAGACTTCTAGGAAACACCCCTAGAAGATGTGGAGGATTGGTACATAGATGGCAGCAGCTTCGTCCGCCAGGGATTTTTGCTTCACAGGATATGCGGTAACAAACATCAGCCCAAAAGGTGGAAATCATCACCTTGATAAGAGCTCTTGAGCTGGCAAACATTTGGACAGATTTGAAATACACCTTTGGTGTGGTGCATGTACACACCTTTGGGAAAATATGGGAAGAGAGAGGATTTATAAATTCACGAGGAAAAGGACTAATTCATCAGGAGTTGATTCTCCAAGTTTTACAAGCCATCAGGGAGCCTAAGGAGATTGCGGTGGTGCATGTAAAAGGACACAAGCGAGGGCTGAATCCCCAAATCAGAGGTAATAACTTAGCTGACCAGGAAGCAAAAAGAGCAGCTCTCATGGGTGTATATGAACTGACTAAGAGAGCAGACTGCCCGAATTGTGGCAAGGGGAAGGATTTAAAGAAATTTCCATGCTATGATTGCTGGAAAGACTGGGGAGTAGAAGGGATAGAATGTAATTGTTTGGAGGAGGAGAGTCCGCCTTACAGGAAGTGTTACAAGCATGGCCCAGCTAAGTCTTTATGTTCTGGTGGGCACGCTCCCCTCCCCTTGTTTTGTTTTACTACTGTAGAAAAGGAAAAGATGACACAAATGGGGATTCGAGAAAGTGAAAAAGGAAAATGGGTACTACCTGACGGACAAGAAGTGTTACCAAAATCAGTAGCTATGAGGGTGCTACGGAGATTTCATGAACAAATGCATTGGGGTGCTCAGGCGTTAGTAGATCAATTCGCCAATAATTATATGTGTATAGGGATATATAACATAGCAAAGGGAATTGTTAATGGGTGTATGATTTGTCGGAGGGTAAATGCTAAAAATATGAGAAAAAGGGTTCTGGGAGGACGAGAATTAGCCCACCGACCCTTTGCAAGAATTCAATTGGATTTTACCGAACTTCCCAAAACAGGAAGATACAAATATTTGCTGGTAATCATAGACCATCTTACAAATTTTGTTGAAGCATTTCCCACGACAAGGGCTACAGCACAAACCGTAGTGAAAATATTGTTAGAAAACATAATTCCCCGATATGGGATTGTAGAAGCAATAGATTCTGATAGGGGATCACACTTTGTGTCAAAAGTGTCCCGTGACACAATGAAAGCTTTAGGAATCAAATGGGAATATCATACTCCCTGGCATCCTCAGAGCTCGGGGAAAGTAGAACAGATGAACGGGGAAATTAAAAAGCAACTTACTAAATTAATGTTAGAAACGAAAACCTCTTGGATAAAGTGCTTGCCGCTAGCTTTGTTAAGTATACGCGTGAAGCCCAGGACTGATCTGGGAATCTCCCCTTTTGAAATGCTGTATGGTATGCCTTACGATCTTGAGATACCCCTTGATCATCCCCACCTACAAGATGATCAATTAAAACCTTACCTCACACAATTGATAAATAGACGCAGGGAATTACAGAAAAAGGGTTTAATTGTGCAACGTCCTCCTTTGGATATGGCAATCCACAAGATACAGCCTGGAGATAAGGTCCTGATAAAAACTTGGAAAGAAGTTACATTAACACCACAATGGGAAGGCCCCTATGTTGTTTTGCTTACTACAGAAACAGCTGTCCGGACTGTGGAGAAAGGATGGACACATGCCAGCCGTGTTAAAGGACCCATCTGTGACGAGAAGTGGGAGATCGCTCCAGGAAACAAAGACCTGAAGCTCACATTGCGACGAACTCGATAGGTACCGTGGGTTAAGGTAGAGGCTCTCCCCTGAAGAACACTACTGCTGCTGAGAAGAACTAAAACCTCGTAGTTGGCTGCAACCCAACTGACGAGTGAGGCAGAGGAGTGAATAAGTGGGGAAAGAAATGGGCCTCAGCCATTCCTATCGGTATTTAGGGGTTCTCGCAGTGATTTCATCCTGCATAGCGACTCAACACCACCCCCACCAACCCTTTAAATGGACTTTAAGTCGATTCGAGGATCAACAGGTTATTGCTACCCAGATAACATCGGGGGGGCCAAGCTTTACTTCTACACTATGTAAGCTGATCCCGAGGCCCCAATGCTGGGAATATATGGGATTTTATATGTGCCCGAGTTCGAATCCTGGAAAGGGGTACTGCAACTCCCCTAATCAATATTACTGCAGCTACTGGGGTTGTGAGACTATAGCCCCTAGCTGGATACCGGGATACGGTAGAGATAAATACTTAAGGGTCCAATGGGGTCCATATGGGTGCATTCCACCGCAAGGGTGGGGAGGACGTGGAAACTGCAAATATCTTTTTTTAAATGTTACCCAACCCACGGATAGAGGGTGGAACATGGGAAGAGTGTGGGGAATAAGGTATACGGAACCTGGAACTGACAAGGGAGGACTCATACTAATAAAGAAGGAAATACCCGAGACTTCCAAGGTAGTCGGGCCTAATAAAGAGTTATTAGGGGAAGTTTTGATTGCCCAGACTGTAAAGATACCTGGGACTGCCCGACCTACTACAGTGTTTTTCAATAAGTCGACAGAGTTATCCTTTCCCACACTGCTTCCAAGCATTGTGAAAAAGAAAGAGGTTGTACCCGGGAGTAGTATGTGGAAAGTTATAAATGCTAGTTTCCAGGTACTAAATCAAACTAATCCTGAGATAACTGAAGGGTGCTGGCTATGTGTAAGTGTTAAGCCCCCATATTATGAAGCTATAGGGGATATGGGGAGGTCTGAATATTCAAATGAGTTAAATCCTTCCAAATGCAGTTGGGGTCAGGAAATCGGGATAACTTTGACTCAAGTTACAGGAAAAGGTAGATGTGTCGGCACAGTTCCAAGAGATAAAAATGATCTGTGCCATGTCACTGAAAAAATGGACCGAACCCACAAATGGTTAATTCCTGCAAATAACACTAGGTGGGTATGTTCATCGTTAGGAGTCACTCCTTGCATATCTTTAAAATTGTTTAGCACATCTCATGATTTTTGTGTACAGGTGGTCATTATACCAAGGATTCAATACCACACTGAAGAGTATATGTATACCCATCACACAGTGGCTGAATACCATCTGGTAAAGAGGGAGCCTATTACGGCCGTCACCTTAGCCACTTTAATGGCTCTCGGGGCTGCAGGTGCAGGAACTGGAATTGCTTCCCTGGTAAAACAAAGCCAGGAATTTACTTCTCTACGCATTGTCGTAGATGAGGATCTGGCCCGTATAGAGCAATCAATAACAGCTCTGGAAAAATCGGTTAGGTCATTATCTGAAGTGGTACTCCAAAACCGTAGAGGGTTGGATTTGATTTTCTTACAACAAGGAGGACTGTGTGCAGCCCTGCGTGAAGAATGTTGTGTATATGCAGATCATACTGGGGTGGTGAGAGATACAATGACTAAATTGCGGGAAGGATTAGAAAAACGCCAAAGGGAAAATGAGGCTCGTCAGAATTGGTATGAATCCTGGTTTAATTACTCACCTTAGCTTACTACCCTGCTATCAACCATAGCGGGGCCCTTGTTGTTACTTATATTAGCACTGACTTTTGGACCATGTATATTCAATCGAGTAATTGCAATTGTAAAAAGCCGATTAGAGGCAGCTCATCTTATGCTCGTGCGTGCTAAGTATGAATCTCTTGAGCAGGAGGACAACGCAGAAACTTTGATGCTCAGCAAGCAAATATTGCAAAAATTCAATGAACAAAATATGTTAGAAAAAGAAAAAGGAGGGATTGTAATAAATTAGTGGGGGTTTGTTCATTGTCTTTGAGGAATTTGGAGGATCTGCTGAGGAGATAAGGGTGCACAATTTAATGGCCTTGATAAGGGGGAGGATTAAGCAAACAGATAGCAGGAGGGGGTGTTGGGTAAACATCCTTGAGTGAAAACAGACTCTGTGAAGTTCCTTACCACAAGACATCCTTTTTGCCACTTCACTTCCCCCACCTGAACACGAGCACAACGCGTGATCACCGGCAGAGGAACAACGACCCCCCTCTCAACAATAGACTGCGCAGCCTCAGCCAGTTCAACAAGTCCTGACAAGCCGGAATTCGACTGCTATAAAACAGCAACCCTGGAAAGGGAAGTTGCGTGCTGTTGCGGAGCGGAGACTCCCCAGCCGCCCAGCGCTGTTTTGCTTGTGTCTGCTTACTTGATTAATAAAATAATTTCAATAGACCAGAAAATTGTGTGGTCTAATTTATAACAAT
>NW_023312124.1:0-6598 GCF_011077185.1 Oxyura jamaicensis
ATAATTAGCATACGAAGCGGGGCTAGGCAGAGCTAGGAAATGAATATACATAGATGTGTTGCGAAACTTAATGCATTTTAGGGGATATTTTAGGGGATAAAAGAGAATGCACGCGAGCGAGTTGTTGCGCACGACTTTGGTGGGACTACCCCCCGTGCTGCCCAGTGCTGAATAAACATACCTACTTTACAATCTTATTGTGGAGTCAGTTTTCGCAATTCATTTGGCGAGCCAGGCAGGAGACACTCTGCTCGGCTGCGGGATCGACTGCGGAGCGGACGCCCCTAGGTGCACCCCGAGTATTTTTCTTGGAGGGGACTCCACTCCCAGCCACTCACCACGGGAGCAGACAAGGACCTCCTGAAGCTGCGGACAAACGGTATGTTTTACAGTACAGGAAGGGCCTGTAAGTCGTATGCGTGGCCGAGGCAGCTGGTAAATCGCGCAGAGATGTCTGGCATGCAGCATAGTCCCCGTAAGGGAGGAGGGTACCCTACAGGCTGACCGATAGAGCGGTAAAAGGGGATTTGGTAACCGATAGAGTGGCCACTAGCAATCTTGGGAGTAGATCGAACAAATCCAAGGTTACCGCCGCATCCCATTTTTGGGAGCCAGGACGGACCTGCTAATGATTGTATAAGAAGCAGGAGAAGGGTAAGCGGGCCTCTCACAATTTTGACAAGGTTACCTGGGTAATGTTTGCAGCTGCTGGAGGGATACTAACTGGAGTGTTAATAATTGTATGTCTTATTCATAAACGTCCGGGTATTTTGTGTTGAAAGTATTTGTGTAAGTGTATGTGTTTGAAACAAAGTGGAGTGGGTCACTCCACGAAGAAAACAGAGACAATACTTGTTTGGTTGGTTATCATTCTAAATTATATACTCTTGTGGTGTGAATGAGATGTGCTAGGGGCCTCTGTGTGATTTCGTGATTGTGCTGTGAGTGAGACACAGCATCGCTGCGAAGTGAGTGTGGAATTCCAATCCGCGGTTGCGTATTCTCCATGAGGGAGCAGCCGGAGATGAACGAAGTGCATGACAGACCGAAAAGAAGTGCTGTTTTATCCGAGTGTTCATGGTGGTGCCCAATATATATGCCCGGCGGTGTATCTTGTGATCTTATTTCTGTTAAATGTTTGAGTGACAGGAAGAAAGGCAGAAGCATTATCTAAGTAACAGTTTAGAAGTTTTTGTATATTCGCTGTGGTGTTTGGTCAGTTTCCCAAGTATTGGGGGGGAGGGGGCTGACTGCTTATCAAAGTGGCAAAAAGGAGAGAGTCACTTCTTTGGTGGTTCGGGCTTGAGCCCTGGAAATTTGGTAAAAAGGGGGAGAGCAAATTTATTTAGGCCTCAATACCTTTTAAAACCCCCATATTGATGGATACGCAGGAGTGATTCCTTGTTTTGTATGGGCTTACTAACAAAGTGCATGAGAAAAATTGGCATTTGGCTTGAAATTCGGTACTTTTGAAATGGAAATTTTGTGGAAAAGGTGGTGTCCTTTGTCTAGAAAACAGAAGGCTGAGTGCTTCAGGTGTTTTCCCGAAGTCCTGTGGATTTATGATTGGAATGGGGCTCACTAATAATCAGTAAAGTTTGTATGTGGAAAGAAGAGTTTAATCCCAGAAAATTGGAACATTTGGAAAGAAGATTAGGAAAAGACAGTAAAAAAACTGTAATAAAATGGTTTGTGTGGAAATTGAAACAAGGGACAGTATCTAATAAGGAATAGTAATTAATAAATAAATAGGAATGGGAAACCAAGGAAATGAGTAATATCCAAAACAAAGACGTTTTAAAGAAAGCCTCCTTGGCTGCATATTGGCACATTGGAAGGATATTGTTAGAACTGGGGGCACAGAAAGCAAGAGGACTTTCACTAAGTATTGCAATCAAGGGTGGCCACTATATAAGCTAAATGGCCACTTTATTGATCAATTGACTATAACAATATCTTGCAATCAATGTTTTTGAGGAGAGAAGGGAAATGGGATGAAATGTTGTATACTGATATGTTGTTTCAGCATCTTGGAGGGAAAAATTAAGTTGGCCCCTGACTGAGCCTTTGGTGCTGGCATTAGAAAAGTACAGGCTGGAGAAAGATAAAGGAAGTGTTAAAAGGGTTGTGGAAGGTGTTAAAGGTGTGGCATGTAGTATTTGATAAAGCTGTTTGAAGCTGAATGAGCAGGGAAAGAGGATGTAGGGATGTTAATAGTTCTGCCTCAACCTGAGGCTGAGATCTCAAAATCACGGGTGTGAGCCCTCTGGGGCAGAGGGACCATGATGGGTCTGAGAGAGCTGCTTTTCTGTTTCCATTACAACTAATCCTTAAAACAACCTGAGTTCACATGTGAGCTCAGATTGCCAATGAGACTGCTCAGGGAACTATCAACGATTGCATTCCCCTGACTGACCCCCCCATCTGAGACCCTAATCACCCCGGAAATTATGAACGGCTATACCAAAATCTGGTTAAATTGGGAATTGAGAATTTGTTCCAACAAGGTCCAAAAGAAACCCCTATGGAATTTTTGGACCAACTTTTGAAATGCAAAATAAAAATAATAATAATATTTTTTTTAAAAATGGACCTGGCTTCAGAAAACAGAGGCAATTGGCTAGCCTCTTTCTAGGGCAATTGGCCCCCTGATATCAGAAAGAAATTGTCTTAGGCTGCAGGATAAACTTAAAACAGTCAGGAATAACGGGGACCTGGGGCATCTACCCTAGCAGGTCTACTGGTTGAAATAAAGCTAGGGAACGAAGAGAGAGGCTTGAATTTTTGTTGGTTAAGGGAGCTCCTTTCTCTGTGTTAATTACTCTGTAAATGTAATAGTAGTAACTGGCCAACAGGAAAAGTCATTTTTTTTGCAATGCTTGAAATTTAAATTGGGAAAAATGATTGGAATTACAAAATTAGAAAAATAGTCAAGTTTGGTTCATGGTACTAGATTTAAAGGATGCCTTCTTCTGCCTGCCCGTGGCAAATGAAAAACAGAAACTCTTTGCCTTTGAACGGGAAAATCCTAATAGAGGACGGAAAACTCAGATTACTTGGACAGTGTTGCCACAGGGGTTCAAGAATAACCCCACCATATTCAGGAAACAACTAGCCTGTGATCTTGAAGTTTGAAAGACCCCTTCGGGAAAAGGGGACACTGTTGCAATACACAAATGATAACTACTGAAGAAGAAAAGGAACGTGTATCATGGACTGTTAGTTTACTAATATTTTTTCGGCACTAATACTATGAACCCAGACTCTTTCCTCAGTAACTGTTTCCAGATCACCAGATCTTGCATCAAGACCATGAACACGGTATACTCCAGCTGACCAGACTTCTAGGAAAAACCCCTAGAAGATGTGGAGGATTGGTACATAGATGGCAGCATCTTCGTCCACTGGGGATTTTGCCTCACAGGATATGCAGTAACAAACATCAGTCCAAAAGGTGGAAATCATCGCCTTGATAAGAGCTCTTGAGCTGGCAAACATTTGGACAGATTTGAAATATGCCTTTGGTGTGGTGCATGCACATGGGGCAATTTGGAAGGAGAGAGGACTTTTATCTTCCTCAATTAAACATGCAGAAGAGACTGATAACAGCTATTAGGGAAGAAGGAAAAAGTAGACCCAGACAGGGACAGCCCCGGCTAGGCAAGGATCAATGTGCCCTATGTAAGAAATTTGGGCATTGGAAAAACAAATGCCTGGAACAGAAAAGAAATGGAAAAGGGAACTGGGGAAGGGAGGTGGCAGTCATGCGTGCAAAAGACGACTGAAGAGGACCGAGGGTATCTACCCCAGCAGATCCGCTGGTTATAAAAATGAAGCTGGGGAAGGAGAGAAAAGAGGTGGAACTTCCGGTGGATGCGAGGGCAACATATTCAGTTTTATATAAAGCATTAGCGTCAGTGGGGAATGATTACGTTGTAGTGAAGGGGGCAACTGGCCAATCTGAAATAGCATATTTCTGCAAACCATTGAAATATAAATATGGGAAACAGTGAGGCATTCACAAGTTCCTATACATGCCCAGCTCCTGGAGTCACTCCTAGGGAGAGATTTATTGGAAAGATTACAAGCAACCATTTCATTTAAAAATGGGGAGATTATTCTGGAGGTAAATGATCTGGAGGTAAATGATATGTGGAAGTGTTGAGTTTGATATTGACAGCTATTGAGACCAAAGAGGAAATTAGTGAGGAAATCCTAAGTCAAGTGTTTCCTGGAGTATGATCTTCTAATGTACCAGGGAAGGCAAAAAAAATTCACTTTCAATTCAAATTAAACTTAAGGAAGGAAAACAGCCAGTCAGAATTAAACAGTACCCCTTGAAAAAGAAGCAGCAGAAGGTGGGGTAGCAACTGAAGGAGCCCTGATTCCAGATGGGCAGATTCCCCTTGAAGGTAAGCCTGTATATAACAAAAAGGATAGAAAATTAATCGAAAGTCAAAAGGGAAAATACAACCAAGAGGGATGGGCTATTACCAAAGAAGGGAAGTGGAAGCTAGTCATCCCCTCCAATTTATTGTAGTCACTGCTAAGGAAAAAACACCAGAAAACATATTGGGGAATAGATGCTTTGTATAACTATCTAATTGGAAAAATTATTGCCAGGAACTTATATGCTACCATCACTCAAATAACTTAATGTGATCTTTGTCTCCAGACTAACCCCAAAAATGCCCCCAAACCAAAACTGGGTCAAATTGGAAAAGGCCATGGGCCTGGGCAACAGTGGCAAATTGACTTTTCTGAACTTCCAAGAAAAGGGGGGTGTTGATATTTACTGGTGTTAACAGATACCTTTTCAGGATGGCCAGAGGTTTTCCCTAGTAGGACTGCCAAAGCCTGAGAGGTAACTAAGTCCTTTGTAGAGAAAACTTTGAAACCACAGTGGGAAGGACTATACCAGGTGCTCCTTGCTACCTTCACCGCAATTAAGATCAAGGAACAGAGTAGAGTGCCTGGATTCACCATTCTCGAGTGAAGAAAGCTCCAGAAGCCCCCTGGAAAGTAACGCCGGGTGACGGTGAACTGAAACTGAAGCTTAGTCGAACAAAATGAGGACATTACGGTCAGGAGTATTTAGTAATGTAATTAGCAAAAAATTTAGTTAACAGAATCATTTTATTTTTGTGGCTTATAGTTGTAACTGTGATTCAAGAATTGGAAGGTGCCTCTATGACAATAGAGAATGGTGAGTGGCCTTGGTCCGAAGCTGTAACAACAGAAGATAAGAGCATTAATGGAAAGTTAGAAGTTGTGGTTATTTGGCGAACAAATGGTGACCATTTACATACATTATCAGAATGGCAAAAATTAGGGGAAGAGTGGACACACCAAAGAACCATAGGGGACAAAATTAAAATAGGGTGCCAAATGATTAATGGAACAACCCACAAGAAAGTAACAGGGATTTTAGTAAAACCGATTTCCAGAAGTGGCCAATAAGAAGGTTGTATCCACCCAGGTAAATTAGATTGTTGGTATAATCTTATATTAACACAGACTGTAGCAATTAGCTGTTTTTGGCTGGACGATATGGTCACAAAAGCAAGCACACCTCAGGGGCAGGACACAAAGAGACTTAATTGGAATGCTAGGAACAGGATTAGGAGTTTTAAATCGAATTGATTCAGAAATATTAATGAATAAGCTGGCCACAGCAACAAGTGATTTGACAAAACTAAAACAGCCCCTACAATCATCCTTATTGGCATTGGCAAGTTTCAAAGGTGTTACTGAGATGGGAAAAGGCTAAAGACCAAGACCACAAACTTATAATAGATGCACTTAGTATGGTTCAAGATAACCTATCTTTAGCTTTTAGTTGTATACAAGCAGTTATGGATGCAGGCAACAGCTGCCTTGATCATTAGGGAAGGATTTGTGAAAGCAACACAACTGATGCTCAGGATGTATGTCTTGACACTGAGCAAGGTGTTTGCCACTTTGAAATTAATCCAAATACTAGTCAAAAGACTGTGCTTGTATATATTGGTCAAGGGCGTGTGTGTTTAAGAACTGCTCGTGCTTTTGTAGAGGTAGATAAGGAAAACGTAACTCTCCCTAGCAAAAATCATTCTAACTTTTGTATTTGTAACTTTGTTAGAATCATCGGATGTGATTTTCTATATTTGGCACCAGTGGTATCCCACCAGTTGATCAAGTCTGACAACACAATATATATGAACCTCACCTTAGTGAAATAAACAGAGTTTAGCAGAGAATAAAACAAGACACAAATCACAACTGTGACACAAATCACCCTCTTCAGATGGTTGCCAACTGCAACCGGGATTTTGAACACATTATGTCACCCAATTATTGTTTTATTGATATTAGTTGGTATAAGTTTAATATTGTTTTGTTTTAATGCTTGTTTGGAATTGGAAATTGTTACAATGAATGGTGATATTAGCTTCCTTGACAAAAGTACAAGGCAAGGCATTGAGGGATACATATCAGAGAGCTTGGGAAGAAAAATTTTTATATTAAGTAAAAGAATTTACTAAGATTTTCCAGAAAAGGGGGGACTGAAACATGGGATTAGAAATTAGAGAGTGACTGATTAAGAATAAATATATAG
>NW_023312125.1:0-1079 GCF_011077185.1 Oxyura jamaicensis
CAATTGCTTTGTCAATGCCTGCATCTCTAGCAAGGGATCCCAGCCGCCTGGCTTCCTTGCCCTCTAACTCCACACAATTGGCTCCGGTATCCCAACACCGGAGTAGCCAGGTGACAAGCTGCTCACCTATGCAGCGACCAAAATCTTTTCACACATCTCGTAGCTCACGCTGGTATAGGTTTTGGGTAAGTACCGTTGATTTTTCAACATCCCCATCTTCATCCTCCTGCACCCCTGATGGCCCAGCCTCGTCTTCTCCATACCTACACCTAGCAGAAGACTCTCTGCGTTCTAAATGACCTGAGTCTCTATACCATTTTTTCACCTTGTCTACAGGGGCAACTTGTACTGCTACAGCTCCTTTCTCTGACTCAGCCACAGGGTCTGCCACAGGGGTGGGAACACCCTCTGCAGGGGCAACTTGTACTGCTACGGCTCGTTTCTCTGGCCCAGCCACAGGGTCTGCCACAGTGGTTGGAATACCCTCTGCAGGGGCAACTTGCACTGCTACGGCTCGTTTCTCTGGCCCAGTCACAGGAGCTGGAGCGGCTGCAGGAGCTGGAGCTGGAGTGGCTGCAGGACCTGGAGCTGGAGCGGCTGCAGGGGCTGGAGTGGCTGTAGGAGCTGGAGCGGCTGCAGGGGCTGGAGTTAGAGCGGCTGCAGGGGCTGGAACGGCTGCAGGACCTTGAGCAGCTGCAGGAGCTGGAGTTAGAGCAGCTGCAGGGGCTGGAGTGGCTGCAGGAGCTGGAGCTGGAACGGCTGCAGGAGCTGGAACGGCTGCAGGAGCAGGAACTGGAGTGGCTGCAGGAGCTGGAGCTGGAACAGCTACAGGAGAAGGA
Source organism: Oxyura jamaicensis (assembly GCF_011077185.1). Classification (NCBI taxonomy): domain Eukaryota; kingdom Metazoa; phylum Chordata; class Aves; order Anseriformes; family Anatidae; genus Oxyura; species Oxyura jamaicensis. The sequence continues at coordinate 840 of NW_023312125.1, forward strand.
TTTGGAGCGGCTGCAGGAGCAGGAGCTGGAGCGGCTGCAGGAGCTGAAGCTGGAACAGCTACAGGAGAAGGAATTGGAGTGGCTGCAGGAGCTGGAGCTGGAGCAGCTGCAGGAGCTGGAGCGGCTGCAGGAGCAGGAGCTGGAGCAGGAGCAGGAGCTGTAGCGGCTGCAGGAGCAGGAACTGGAGCAGCTGCAGGAGCAGGAACTGGAGCGGCTGCAGGAGCAGGAACTGGAGCGGCT
>NW_023312126.1:0-5087 GCF_011077185.1 Oxyura jamaicensis
GGATAGTGAGATTGACTCCAGTGCTCAAGGGCCAGTAATTAGGAGTCGAACTAAGTAACAAAAACTTGCCAGACATCCCGTCTCAGGCAGGAAACAGATGGACAACAAGGACATTGCAAACACAAAGGACTGATAAGCTAATTAGTATAAGGATCGTGAGTGGGCGGGTTTAGGTAATTCATATGTATAGGCGTTAACTGAATATTCGTTGTTCTGCTGTGAGATAGTTTGTCACTTTGGGTATGCACGTTAGGTGGAAGGATCCCCCGTGCATCCAGCACTGTCAATAAAGAATACTTCGTCACTAAGAAGAAATTTTGACTTCGTTCTTTAAATCAATCTGGCGACCCAGATGGGACAACCTCTCTGCCTGGCTGCAGGAGCCGCTGGGAATAGGACTCCCTAGGGTACCCCCGGGATTTCCCGGAGGGACTCCTTGACTCGACGGATCACTGCGGAGGCAGACAAGGACCCCATCGCTGTAAGTGATGATATTCTTTATTTTGGTTTGTTTGTTTGGTAGACTGGTCATTTGGTGCTGCCTATAAGTCGGAAGGTAACCTTCTGCAGGGTAGTGTTGGTGTATACTTTTGTGGCTAGCACCTTAAGTATACATTGGATCTGTGTTGGTGGCATTTAATTGCCGTTGGGAACCTTGGCAAAAGGTTTGCCTTTAAGGTTCATTTGGTACTGTGTTACTTATTTCGGTTTTCTGACCTATTGAATGCAGAATTTGACTCTGATTGTTGTTATTGCGATTTTAGCTATATTTTTGGTAATAATAATAGTTTCTTGGTGTTGCTGTAAAAAGATACCAACGTGCTGCATTTTGTAAGTGTTAAAGGGGTATCTTGAAAGTGTGAATTGAAAAAAAAAAAATGGGATGAAATGTTGTATACTGCTATGTTGGAGGGAAAAGGTATGGAATTAAGTTGGCCTCTGACTGAGCCTCTGGTGCTGGCATTAGAAAAGCACAGGCTGGAGAAAGATAAAGGAAGTGTTAATAGGGTTGTTGAAGGTGTTAAAGGTGTGGCATGTAGTATTTGATAAAGCTGTTTGAAGTTGAATGAGCAGGGAAAGAGGATGTAGGGATGTTAATTGTTCTGCCTCAACCCGAGGCTGAGATCTCAAAATCACAGTTGTGAGCCCTCTGGGGCAGAGGGACCATGATGGGTCCAAAAGAGTTGTCATGGAAACAGAAAAGCAGTTAACTCTTAAAACAACCTGAGTTCACATGAGAGCTCAGATTGCCAATGGGATTGCTCAGGGAACTTTCAACGATTGCATTCCCCTGACCGACCCCCCTCCCCAGCTGAGACCCTAATCACCCCGGAAATTATGAACGGCTATACAGAAATCTGGTTAAATCGGGAATTGAGAATTTGTTCCAACAAGATCCAAAAGAAACCCCTATGGAATTTTTGAACCAACTTTTGAAATGCAATGAAAAGAAAAAATAATAAAAATTTGGACCTGGCTTCAGAAAACAGAGGCAATTGGCTAGTCTCTTTCTAGGGCAATTAGCCCACTGATATCAGAAAGAAATTGTCTTAGGCTGCAGGATAAACTCACAACAGCCAGGAATAATGGGGACCTGGGGCATTTACCCTAGCAGGTCCACTGGTTGAATAAAGCTAGGGAACAAAGAGAGGGCCTTGAATTTTTTTGTTGGTTAAGGGAGCTTCTTTCTCTGTGTTAATTACTCTGTAAATGTAATAGGAGCAACTGGCTAACAGGAAAAGGCATTTTTTTTTTGCAATGCTTGAAATTTAAATTGGGAAAAATGATTGGAATTATGAAATTAGAAAAATAGTCAAGTTTGGTTCATGGTACTAGATTTAAAGGATGCCTTTTTCAGCCTGCCCGTGGCAAATGAAAAACAGAAACTCTTTGCCTTTGAATGGGAAAATCCTAATAGAGGACGGAAAACTCAGATTACTTGGACAGTGTTACCACAGGGGTTCAAGAATAGCCCTACCATATTCAGGAAACAACTAGCCTGTGATCTTGAAGTTTGAAAGACCCCTTCGGGAAAAGGGGACACTGTTGTAATACACAAATTATAGCTACTGAAGAAGAGGAATGTGTATCATGGACTATTAGTTTACTAATGTTATTTTTTTTCGGCACTAGTACTATGAACCTAGCCTCTTTCCTCAGTAACTGTTTCCAGATCACCAGATCTTGCATCAAGACCATGAACACGGTATACTCCAGCTGACCAGACTTCTAGGAAACACCCCTAGAAGATGTGGAGGATTGGTACATAGATGGCAGCAGCTTCGTCCACTGGGGATTTTGCTTCACAGGATATGTGGTAACAAACATCCGCCCAAAAGGTGGAAATCATCACCTTGATAAGAGCTCTTGAGCTGGCAAACATTTGGACAGATTTGAAATACACCTTTGGTGTGGTGCATGTACACGGGGCAATTTAGAAGGAGAGAGGACTTTTATCTTCCTCAATTAAACATGCAGATCAGTGGGGAATGATTACATTGTAGTGAAGCGGGCAACTGGCCAATCTGAAATAGCATATTTCTGCAAACCATTGAAATATAAATACGGGAAACAGTGGGGCATTCACAAGTTCCTATACATGCCCAACTCCCAGAGTCACTCCTAGGGAGAGATTTATTGGAAAGATTACAAGCAACCATTTCATTTAAAAATGGGGAGATTATTCTGGAGATAAATGATCAAAGATATGTGGAAGTGTTGAGTTTGATACTGACAGCTATTGAGACTGAAGAGGAAATTAGTAAGGAAATCCTAAGTCAAGTGTTTTCTGGATGTACCAGGGAAGGCAATAATAATAATAATAATAAATAATAATAAATGCACTTCCAATACAAATTAAACTTAAGTAAGGAAAACAGCCAGGCAGAATTAAACAGTACCCCTTGAAAAGGAAGACAGAGAAGGAATTAGCCTGATAATTGATTAAAATGCTTAACACCAGAACTAACTTGGTTTACTGTTTTAGACCTGAAGGATGCCTTCTTTTGCCTCCCTCTCCATGAAGCCAGCCAGAAAATCTTTGCATTTGATTGGACAAGCCCTAAGAGTGGGCGCAAAACACAGCTCACATGGACAAGGTTGCCTCAGGAATTTAAGAACTCACCCACCTTGCTCGGAGAACTACTTGCAAGGAGTTGGAGACCCGGGAAGCCCCATCAGGAGAAGGAAGGCTGTTGCAGTATGTAGATGACCTCCTCATAACCACCCAGACAGAAGCAGCATGTGTGGCCTGGACGGGGATTGCTCTGGGAATACTAGCACAGGACCTGGGCCCATATCGAAGGGCAGTTGCTTATTTTTCTAAGCAGCTGGATGCTGCTGCCAAGGGATGGCCAGGATGCCTCAGAGCTGTTGCAGCAATGGTGCTAAATATCCAGGAGGCACGCAAGTTCACCTTGGCCAGAAAATAACTGTGCTAGTGTCTCACACAGTGTCTGTGGTGCTGGAAGTGAAAGGCGGTCACTGGCTTTCCCTACAAAGGTTCTTGAAATACCAAGAAGGCACACCAGAAGGTGAGCTCAGAATTGGTGGAAGGACATGATCTGGCGGACAGAGAGGCAAAAGAAGCAGCAGAAAATGAGGTAGCAACTGAGGGAGCCCTGGCTCCAGACAGGCAGATTCCCCTTGAAGGTAAGCCTGTATATAACAAAAAGGATAGAAAATTAATCGAAAGTCAAAAGGGAAAATATAACCAAGAGGGATGGGCTATTACCAAAGAAGGGAAGTGTAAGCTAGTCATCCCCTCCAATTTATTGTGGTCCCCGGTAAAGGAAAAACACCGGAGGACACATTGAGGAATAGACGCTTTGTATAACTATCTAATTTGAAAAATGATTGCCAAGAACTTATATGCTAACATCATTCAAATAACTTAATGTGATATTTGTCTCCAGACTAACCCCCAAAATACCCCCAAACCAAATCTGGGTCAAATTGGAAAAGGCCGTGGGCCTGGGCAACAGCGGTAAAGTAACTTTTCTGAACTTCCAAGAAAAGGGGGGTCTCAACCTGATAAAAAGGGAGGATGCCAATAGACCCCAGGCAGTAGGAACAAATAAGGTATTATCAGGAAGTGTTCAGAGAACCCAGCCTGTAAAATTACTACAGTATCGGAAAACAATCAGCCAAATGGTTAATCCCAGCTAATAACACTAGGTGGGTTTGTTCATCTGTAGGGGTAACTTCTTGTCTGTCGCTAAAACTTTTCAACGCATCTCATGATTTCTGTGTACAGGTAATAATTATACCAAGGATTCTATACCACTCTGAAGAATATGTGTATGCTCAGCACACGGTAGCAGATTACCATCTGGAAAAGAGAGAGCCATTTACGGCCGTAACTTTGGCCACATTGATGATTTTAGGAGCAGCAGGAGCTGGTACTGGAGTGGCTTCGCTGGTTAAGCAAAGTCAAGAGTTTACTTCTCTGCGCATTGCAGTTGATGAGGACCTAGCCAGAATTGAACAATCTATTTCGGCTTTGGAAAAATCAGTTAGATCACTCTCCGAGGTAGTATTACAAAATCGTACAGGATTGGACTTGGTCTTTTTGCAACAAGGAGGGCTATGTGCAGCCTTAAGAGAGGAGTGTTGTGTGTATGCTGATCATACTGGGGTGGTAAGGGACACAATGACGAAACTCCAAGAGGGTCTAGAGAAAAGAAAGAGAAAATGAGGCTCGGCAAAATTGGTATGAATCCTGGTTTAATTATTCACCTTGGTTTACTACTCTGTTGTCAACTATAGCAGGACCTTTATTATTGTTAATAATAGCATTAACTTTTGGACCATGTATTCTTAATAAACTAATAGCTATTGTAAAGAATCGTTTGGAGGCAGCGCATTTAATGCTCCTCCGTGCTAGGTATGATCCGGTAAATACAGATGAAGACATCGCAGAAACGCTGGTTCTTAGCAGCCAGGCATTACAAAGGTTCAATGAACAAAATTATTAACCAAAAGAAAAAGGAGGGATTGTGATATGCAACAGATGTTTGTTCATTGTTTCTTGTATTAAGCGAGAAAGAAGTTCTGTTTGAAGAGTGGAGGGGGGGAGTAAGTGAAGG
>NW_023312127.1:0-1276 GCF_011077185.1 Oxyura jamaicensis
TAATAAAATAATTTGCATTATTGGACACGACCCTCTCTGTCAATTAAGTGAGAGCAAATTTATAACAAATTTGGTGCCGTGACTCGGATGAAGGCAATTTGACTGAAGAAGCTCTTCGGAGGGGGCGTCCCGCCGATTTCGGCGGCCTCTGTTGGGAATATTTTCACTCAAGCCCTCCACCGACGAACCCTAAAATTAGCAACAAGCAAATAAAGCCGGCAACCCCAAGTAATCTTCGTGCACGAAGACCGAACGAAGACTCAGGATTGAGTAAGTATAGGCCGGTGTTCCGTTCGGTTGGGGTTGGGTTTCCCGGAGCACGACGTGTGAGACGTCCAGTGGGACGAGGCAAGTGTGGACCCCTCGGTAGTGCGGTTCCCACATCCTGCGAGGGACTGGGCCACGAAAAGGGGGAAGCGGTGTGTGTGTGTGTGAAGGTGCTCCGGAAGATGGGACAGAAGAAAAGTAAGCCTTCTGGTCCCATGGGTAAGGGAAACTCTAACGTGAGTTTACCGGATATTCCACTGGGACTAATGATTAAAATGATTAGTGATTCCTGTAATAAATTAGTGGGGGTTTGTTCATTGTCTTTGAGGAATTTGGAGGATCTGCTGAGGAGATAAGGGTGCACAATTTAATGGCCTTGATAAGGGGGAGGATTAAGCAAACAGATAGCAGGAGGGGGTGTTGGGTAAACATCCTTGAGTGAAAACAGACTCTGTGAAGTTCCTTACCACAAGACATCCTTTTTGCCACTTCACTTCCCCCACCTGAACACGAGCACAACGCGTGATCACCGGCAGAGAACAACGACCCCCCTCTCAACAATAGACTGCGCAGCCTCAGCCAGTTCAACAAGTCCTGACAAGCCGGAATTCGACTGCTATAAAACAGCAACCCTGGAAAGGGAAGTTGCGTGCTGTTGCGGAGCGGAGACTCCCCAGCCGCCCAGCGCTGTTTTGCTTGTGTCTGCTTACTTGATTAATAAAATAATTTCAATAGACCAGAAAATTGTGTGGTCTAATTTATAACAATTCCCCTTCTAGGCGGGGAAAGGGTAAAGTGAATATGCACACCTTTGGATTAACTCAGAAAGTGGAGCTAATCTGTATCTCCTAAAAGAAAAAGGAGGGAAAGGGAGATGTGGCACCACCTCCCTATATAACCCCTCCTATGCCCACGGCCCTCTCCTTTCCAGAACCCGCTGATCCCCAATTTTCAGGGGAGTCGGATAGTGAGATTGACTCCAGTGCTCAAGGGCCAGTAATTAGGAGTC
>NW_023312128.1:0-8346 GCF_011077185.1 Oxyura jamaicensis
AGTGTACATAGTTCTTGTATTGTGCTAACTAAAGGCCTAGCAATTTGTGTAAATAGAGGGCTTGAAGGACGAACACTGAGACTCGAGTCTGAGAGATAAGAGGACCAAGGAGTTTTTTTTTTTCGGAAACTGCTGATTTCTGCATGAGACGCTGCCCAAGCCTCTGATGTCTGGCAGAGGGATCCACCAAATAAGGAGAAAGGGGGGAGCTGAAGGACAACCGAAAGACAAAGCTTGGGAGGCTACGAGTCTCAGCACAAGAGACCCCCAGGAAGACCACCAGAGACTGATACGCATGTGCCCAGAGGGGGTCCAGATTCTGGGAACTAATTATAATAACCCTGCCTTTCCTAGGAATAGTGAAGAATAAGTATTAGTCTAGTAGTATAAAAATCAACCACGTGATTTAATAGGTGTGCGTCCTGGTGGAGCAGAGACTCCCGGCGCACCCAGCGCTGTTTGCTTGCCTCTATTTACTTAATAAATCACAAACTTTGATTAAAATCCTATTTGGAATTTTAGTATTTATCACAATTGGGGGGCTCGTCTGGGATGGTCTTGGTTCCTGAATTCTGACTTGATCTACGAGGGGCGCCCCACCACTCCTGTGGTGGCTCCTGCTCGAGTCAGGTCAGGACTAACGCCATCTCGAACCTGAATAAGGGCAAGCAAAGAATTTGATTTTTTTTATGAGCTCCCTTGCCGGCTGCAGCATTGTATTTTGCCCGTAATTCTGCGCGCGAAGATCCGGATGAAGACGACGGAGTCGTAAGTATTTAAGGCATATACTGTTCGGTTGGGTGGGATTCGGTTGCCTGTGTGTAAGAGTGTGAATGACACGGAACCTGGTTCCGAAGCGAGTGCAGAGGTCTTCTAACCACGGTTCCAATCTCCCACGAGGGACTTGGCCGGTGAAGGACCGAAGCGATTCCTATAGGATTCGTGGGTGGGTGATAGTTTAAGGACCCCCTGCAAGACACTCTTCCTAGGTAACCAAGGGCTGTAGGAATTGCCACAGTAAATTTCTAGATGGGTCAGACAAAATCGAAGACCCGAGATCAGAAAAAAGGGATGAAATTACCAGACATACCTCCAGAAAGTCCGCTGGGGACAATGATTACAAATTGGGATGAAAGGGGCCCCAGAAAAGGAAAAAGTAAAGTAGAAATGATTCAGTATTGTATGGTAGAATGGCCGAAGAAACCTCTAAGGCCAAATGTATTCTGGCCTGTTTTTGGATCCTTTGAAGACTGGATTTGTCAGGCCTTAAATGTACATGTTAATTCAAAGAAACCTTTTAGTCAGGAGGAAAGTGATTATGCAGAGTTATGGATCAGGGCTTCACGTCCTTTTCCAGCCTCAATATTTACACTGAGATCAGATGAGAAGTCTGAGGAAGACAAAGAAAATAAGAAAAACGTGAAAAAGAAAAAGATGATGAATGGGAGCCGTTAGATAACTTACCACCCCCACTACCTCCATATCTTAACAATCCACCCCCGGCGGCTCCGGCGGCTGCTCCCCATCCGGTGGCCGTAGGATCCTCATTAGTACCACCGTTGCCCCAGCCTCCGGTGGCTGTAGGATCCTCATTAGTACCACTGTTGCCCCAGCCTCTGGTGGCCGTAGAATCTTCATTAGTACCACCGTTGCCCCTGCCTCCACCACCACCAACACTGGAAGTAGATCGACCTCCAGCAGCCTGTACGAGAAGTAAAACTGCTGCATATGAGGGAGCTTCTCTATATCCCTTACGAGAAGTACCCCTCGGAGGCAATCAGGGGGGCATCGGGTTTGTGGCAGTGCCATTAAATACCACAGATGTAAGAAACTTTAAGAGAGAAATGGGGATTTTATTAGACGACCCTCTTGCAGTAGCTGAAAAACTAGACCAATTCCTAGGTCCTAATACTTATACCTGGGAAGAACTACAGTCCATTTTAGGGATCTTATTTACGGCCGAAGAAAGGGGAATGATCAGGCAAGCAGGAATGAGGATTTGGGAAAGACAGAATCAGGCAGGACTCCCGGGAGACCAAAAATGGCCAAATGTGGATCCCCACTGGGATCATCAACAACCACAAGGAAGGCAGAACATGAAGGATTTGAGAACATTAATCATACAGGGAATAAAGGAAGCGGTTCCCCGAGGAAAGAATATTCATAAAGCATTTAATGAACAACAAGGGAAAGATGAATCTCCAACAGAATGGTAGGAGAGATTACAAAAAAAGTTTACAAATGTATTCTGGAATAGATCCAAATACAGTGGCCGGAACTGCACTTCTTAAAACACAATTTGTAGCTAAATCATGGGGGGACATAAGAAGGAAGTTAGAAAAACTGGAAAACTGGCCAGAAAGAATTACTTAGAATTAGAATTAATTAGAAGAATTACTTAGGGAAGCACAGAAAGTGTATGTCAGGAGAGATGAGGAGAAACAAAAAGTAAAAGCCAAGATCTTTGTAGCAGCTGTAAGAGAAAGTCAGAGAGATAAGACCTTGTCCGGAGAAAGAAGGGAGAAAGGAGTAGACAAAACACACAGAGGACAGGCTTATCAAGAGAAAAGCACAATTCCTGTCTGTTACTACTGTAACAAGAAAGGGCATATTCAGAAGAACTGTCGTAAGCGGGAACAAGATGAGAAAATATTCAAAGAAGAATAGGGGTGTCGGGGCTATATTTTCTGGGGACTTCAACATCAACAGAGCCCTTGATAAAACTATTAATTGGTCCCCATAAAGAAGAAGTTTCATTCTTAGTGGACACAGGGGCTGAAAAATCCACTATCCAACAACTTCCAAGAGGAGTAGAAAAAGGGAAAAGTTATGTATCAATAGTAGGGGCAAAAGGAGAGCCTTTTAAAGTACCTGTCTTAAAAGATATAGAAGTAGAAACAGAAGAGAAAATTTGTTTTAATGATTTACTGTTGCTCCCTGAAGCAGAGTACAATTTATTAGGAAGGGACTTGATTTTAAAATTAAACCTGAGCATTCATAGTCAAGGAGACAAATTGCAGATTAAATTGTACACTTTAACACAAGAAGATGAGGAATCTATTAACCCTTCAGTATGGTATAAAGAAGGGGAAATTGGAAAAATAGAAATGACCCCTATAAGTGTTCAAATAATAGATCCACATCGTCCAATCAGAATCAAACAATACCCTATACCAATGGAGGGTCGAAAAGGATTAAAACCTGTAGTAGACAGACTCCTGGAGGGAGGAACTTTAGAACCATGTATGTCACCTCATAATACACCCATCCTCCCGGTAAAAAAATCAGATGGGTCCTACAGGATGGTACAAGACCTGAGAGCTGTCAATCAGAGAACAATTACTAAATTTCCTGTGGTGGCAAATCCCTATACTTTACTGAGTAATGTATCTCCCAGACATACGTGGTATAGTGTAATAGATTTGAAAGATGCTTTTTGGTCCTGCCCTCTGGATGAGGGATCCAGAGATTATTTTGCCTTTGAATGGGAGGATCCCAAAACAGGACGAAAACAACAATTAAGATGGACTGTGCTGCCACAGGGATTTAGAGAAGATCTTACAAGATTTCACATTACCCAAGGAAGTAAAATTATTGCAATATGTGGATGATCTATTAGTGGCAGGAGAAACTGAGAAGTCACTATTAAATTATTAAATTTCCTAGGAGAAAAGGGATTAAAAGTATCCCGATCAAAATTGCAATTTGTGGAGCAGGAAGTGAAATACTTTGGGCATTGGCTGAGTGGAGGGAAAAAGAAGTTAGATCCTAACAGGGTATCTGGTATTCTATCTTTAAGACCCCCACAAACTAAAAAAGAAATTTGGCAAATACTAGGATTATTAGGATATTGTAGACCATGGCTTGAGAATTATAGTGAAAAAGTCAAATTTTTATATGAAAAATTAACTAATGACTGGCTTAAGTGGTTTACAGAGGATGATCAAAAATTCGAGGAAATAAAATTGGCATTAATACAAGCACCTGTATTAAGCCTCCCAGATCTGGAAAAACCTTTCTATCTTTTTGTGAATACATCAAATCAGACAGCATATGGAGTTCTTACTCAAGATTGGGCAGGAATTAAGAAACCTGTAGGGTATTGTTCTAAGTTACTCGATCCAGTAAGCAGAGGCTGGCCTGCCTGTCTTCAAGCTTTAGTTGCTACAGCATTGTTAATAGAGGAAGTTAGAAAGATTACCTTCAGTGCCCCTTTAAAGGTATATACTCCACACAATGTCCGAAGTGTCTTACAACAGAAAGCAGAGAAACGGTTAACAGATAGCCGAATCCTAAAGTATGAGGCAATATTAATTGATTCCCCTGACTTGGAACTGAGAGTAACCTCTGCTCAGAGTCCAGCACAATTTTTGTCTGGAGAACCATCTGACAAATTACAACATAATTGCTTAGAGGTAATTGAGACCCAGACAAAGGGAAGGCCAGATTTAAGAGACACTGAGTTGCAAAAAGGGGAAACATTGTTTGTAGATGGTTCTTCCCGAGTAGTGGAAGGAAAAAGAAAATCAGGATATGCAATAATGAATAAGGACCTAGAACCTGTGGAATCAGGGCCTTTAAGTCCATCATGGTCAGCTCAGGCTTGTGAGCTGTATGCCTTATGTAGGGCCCTGGAACTATTAAAAGGAAAAAGTGGGACTATATTTACAGATTCAAAATATGCATATGGGGTGGTGCACACTTTTGGAAAAAATTGGGAAGAAAGAGGTTTAATTAACACTCAAGGAAGAAATCTCATACATCAAGAATTAATAGTAAAAATTTTAAGGGCACTAAGAGAACCGAAGCAGATAGCAGTAGTACATGTGAGAGGACACCAAAAAGGATTAGATTATCGAATCAGGGGAAATAATTTAGCAGATAAAGAAGCTCAAAAAGCGGCCTTGAGGACTCCGGTCGTTAAAATTAATGTAATACAGGAGGAAGAAAAACAAGAAGAAGAAGGGGAAAAAAAGTTTACTCCTGAAGAACAAACGAAAATGGAGAGAATAGGGGCTAAATTAGAACAAGGAAAATGGACACTGCCTGACGGACGAGAGATATTACCAAAAGCCTGTAAGAGACAAATATTAGAACGGTTACATGCACACACACATTGGGGTACAAAAGCATTAAGTGATCATTTCCTTAAACAATTCGGTTGCATCGGGATTTATGAAATAGCAAAGCAAATTACACAAGGTTGTTTAACTTGTCAGAAGATAAATAAGAAAGTGTTTCGACAAGCGGCCACAGGGGGGAGAAAGACAGCTTACAGACCTTTCGAAAAAGTGCAAGTTGATTTCACTGAATTGCCTAAGGTAGGGAGGATAAAATATCTGTTGGTAATAGTGGATCATTTATCACAGTGGGTTGAAGCATATCCTGTAGCACGAGCTACAGCACAAGTGGTGGTAAAAATTTTATTAGAACACCTAATACCCCGATATGGGATAATCCAGTATATTGATTCTGATCAGGGCACACACTTTACTTCAAAAGTAATAAAATTATGTCAATCATTAGGTATTCAGTGGGAATACCACACTCCGTGGCACCCACAAAGCTCGGGAAAAGTAGAAAGAATGAATAAACAATAAAACAACAATTGGCTAAGTTAATGATCGAGACACAAATGCCCTGGACAAAGTGTTTACCATTGGCACTTTTGAATATTAGAACTAAACCACACACTGAGACTGGATTATCACCATATGAAATGTTATATGGCATGCCTTATTCTCAAGGGATGCCTCTAGGGAATAATGTGGTTGAAGATCATAATATTCAGAAGTATATAATCACCATTGGAAGAAGATTAAAAGAACTAAGAGAAATTGGAATGATGGCTCAGACACCACCTTTAGGATTTGCAATCCACCAGTTAAAACCAGGAGAGAGGGTTCTAATAAAAACCTGGAAAGGAAAAAGCCTATCTCCTATATGGGAAGGGCCCTTTCTTGTTTTACTTACTACTGAAACAGCTGTGAGAACAGCAGAAAGGGGTTGGACCCACGCATCCAGAGTGAAGGGGCCAATAACTACCGAAGCTTGAAGGGTTGAATCCACTCCTGGGGAACTGGAACTAATATTCTGGTAATGAAGCTATTCGTGAATTAAGGGCACCAGATAAAAAGGACAAGCCTAGAAGGAGAAAAGGGAGAAGGCAAGACCGGGGTAGGACTCTCCACTGCGGTGTGTATGGTCTACCGAGGGAGGCAACCCCTATGGGTATTGACTGCCGAGTGAGAGGGCCTCGACCGGACTTCTCCCATACTAAGGTTAAGTTGTCCCAAGGAAAATAATATAAGAATCTTTTTAAAATTCATATAAAGTTGTGATTAGTTTTCCAGGAGCCGGATCGCCCTGAAAAGCTGAATGGTAACAAAGCCCAGATCGATCCTGGAAGCAGGCCCAACCTCTTGATCGGAGACGTTTACTACACTCTCAAGACCAGACGGAAATAAGGATAAGAAATGTTATACTTCGTGGTATTGTTATTACAGGGGCAATTGAGCCATGGGCAAGAATGGAGAAATAACTTTCTCACTCTGGGGGAGGAAGTGGCTAAGGCCTTTAGCCTTAGTAACTGCTGGGTTTGTGGTGGACCGGGGGAGCTGGAAATTGGCCCTGGGTAGCTGGCCCGGTCGAACCTAAGTGGTGGGTTAGTAATTTGAGTGAAGTTCATAATGGGACACAATTTTGGAAAGAGGAAGGAGACCCGTGGAAATTGCACTCGTCAGATCGGGGTATATACTGTTTAAACAGAACAGGAACGGTACCGGTGGGAAAAAGCATTTGCAACTGGACTCTGTCTCCTGGATATGATTGTACTGATCCTGAATGTAAACCTATAAACTGCACAGCACACAGTGGGAAATGGAACGCCACACATGTCCAGCTGAGAAACGGGACTTGGCTGAAATGCTCATATAAAGAATTCTTTGGACCTGGATGTGAAGCCGTGGCAAGAGCACAAGCGACGAGACAATTTGACGGTCAGATATTGAGCTGTCAGCGGGATAACACCACTAAAGAACAACATGTGGTAAGGGTCTACCGCTGGAAATGGCAAAATGAGAATGGGGGGTGAGTGTTCTTTAAATATTTCTGGTCAGCTCATAATATGACAGGTTGCCAAAAGGGACTGAATTGTAGTTGTGAGTGGAAATCTGATGCAGGGGCTTGGAGGTGTACATATGGAAAAAACATTGTAACAGGACCACTCGGTAACAAAGATACCCTGTACTTTCATGCTCCAAGAAACAAAGAAGGGTGGGATGGTCCTTTTCCAAACGGAATGTGGGCTCTAAAGGGACATTATTGGGTGTGTGGCAAACACGCCTACAAGAGACTACCAAAAAACTGGTCGGGAATATGCTATGTGGGGTACATAAGACCCTTGTTCTTTTTATTGTCACAAATACAAGGGAATAATTTAGGAATAAGACTATATGATGATCTGAATAGAATACAACGATCCATTGATGCTTCCTTAGCAGGGGGTAGTGCTCAAAAATGGGGAGAAAATGAGTGGCCTCCTGAAAGAATCATACAGTATTACGGACCAGCTACCTGGAACCCAAATGAGGTAGTATCAGGAGCCCGGGAACCTATTTATAATCTGAATCGAATAATTAGATTGCAAGCTGTCCTCGAAATTATAACAACGACAGCTTTGGATCTTTTAGCTGATCAGTCCACCCAGATGAGGAATGCCATATTTCAACATAGAATGGTTTTAGACTATTTACTAGCAGAAGAAGGAGGTGTGTGTGGAAAACTGAATGATTCTAATTGTTGCTTACTAATTGATGATAATGGGAAAGTGGTTAAACAAATAACGAAGGAAAACAGAAAATTGGCTCATGTCCCAGTACAAACTTGGAGGGGTACGGATTGGGATTTGTTTTCATGGCTGCCTGGAGGACCATGGGTTAAAAGAATATTGTTTTTGTTTTCATGTGGTATAATGATGTTATTATTTTTACCTTGTATGATACCTTGCTTTACATTACTAATACACCGAATAATAAATAGTACCCAGTTTGTAATGACTTCAATAGAGAAGAAAGGTGATGTATCAGTAATGATGCTTAAGAAATGGACTTCCCTCCCAGAACCGACAGATGAGATCCAATTGTTACTAGAAAAGGTCGAAGAGAAAACACGAATCAATACTATGGAAAAAGGAAGTGGGGAATTGTGAAATATGTTTCATTTGATTCGTGTCAGGATGAAACAATGCTAGGGCCACAGGATGAAATGTAACTTTCTGTCTAAGAAAAACAGAGTGGTCAGTGTACATAGTTCTTGTATTGTGCTAACTAAAGGCCTAGCAATTTG
>NW_023312129.1:0-3870 GCF_011077185.1 Oxyura jamaicensis
CCTCCTAGTAGCTGGTAGGGTGCTATGTTTTGGATTAGGATGAGAAGAGTGCTGATAACATGCTGATGTTTTAATTGCTGCAGAGCACTGCTTACACTAAGCCAAGGACTTTTCAGCTTCTCGCGCTGTCCTGCCAGCAGGCAGGCTGGGGGTGCAGCAAGAGCTGGGAGGGGACAGACCCAGGACAGCTGACCCAAACTGGCCAAAGGGGTATTCCATACCATCTGACGTCATGCTGAATAATATATAGGAGTGGCTAGCCGGGGTGGGGGGGCCGGCTGCTTGGGGTTGGGCTGGGCATCGAGCAGCAGGTGGTGAGCAATTGCATTGTGCATCACTTGTTTGCACATATTATTATTATTATTTTCTATCTTAATAAACTGTCTTTATCTCAACCCACAGGCTTCACTTTCCTGTTTCTCTCCCCCATCCCAGAGAGGGAGGGGGGAGAGTGAGCGAACAGCTGTGTGGTGTTCAGCTGCCAGCCAGGTTAAACCACAACACTCCACAACATCCCAGATCCAAGCCCATGGCAGGTAGCAAACCTCCCTAGTCAGTAAATCAGGCTGACACTTTCTTCTCTTCACTACCATCTGAATAGGAGAAAGAGGACTTGGCTGTCTATATTTGGTTTATGTGAATCCTATATGTAGGTGCTGTTGAAAGCAGTGCCTTGTCTGTGGCAATCTGTGTGACTAGCCGTGTCCGTGTTCTGTGTGTGTCTGTGTGTCTCTGGGATACATGCTCAGCTTTGCTACTGGTTGAACCTACAAACACGAAAGTGACAGCCATGTCCCTCAGCTCGGGTAGAGATCCTGGGTTCCCAGGCTGGGCAGAATGGAGTCCTGGACTGGAAGAGGCAGCCACACTCTTAACATCCCTTAATATTAAGGGATCGCCATATTACTTTGAATGAAATCCAGGAGATGGTTAAAAATCCTTAAGCCAGTTAGGCTCCAAACCTCACAGTTGAGTTGCCAGTTTCCAGATGTGTTCTCTTATTACCACTACTTCCCTATTTATACAAGTTATATAATTATTATGAGAAATCCGGTCACACTTAAGGTCACAATAAGTTTCCCTTGAGAAAAATAGAAATAGGAACTATACACCTTTTATTTCCTCGATTCCTTTACAGCAAGGTTCTTGTCAAAATGCTCACCAGTGTTGTGGGACCTGGTCCTTACACTTCACACACACAAAATCTAATTGCTGCCTTACTAAATACATAAGGAATCCACTGTGATTTAATAGCAGAAAACTATGGGAAAGGAATTTGCAGGTGGCTTTGTGCTGTTTCCCACGTCCCTGAATTAGAGATAATGAGGAAACAAGCTAGAGACAAGTGCACGGAGAAGCTAGACCATTGATAAGTTGTTGTTGGCGCGCGTTGTTGTTAGTTGCCTATATATACTCTGTTAGAACTTGCAATAAGAGAGGACGATTATACTCGCATCGAGGTTGCATCGTTACTCCGGGACCATCTCCCTTTCCGACAGAAAACTGATGTCTTTTTTCTGAAACTTGAATCAATGATGACAGCTGATGGCATTTCTTAGAATTTTCAGAGCTGCAGCCCTAAAAACCTCCTACTTAAATGTTGTATTTGTTCATTAGTCCACTTTGCTGAAACCCAATAGCAACAGTAACAATCATAATGTCAACCACATCCATCTGCGCTTGCCCTGTATTACTGATCATTATCCTTGATCATTTACTGGAGATCGAATAATTGTTGAGGTTTTAGTGTTAAAAATAAATAAATATGCACCAATGCCAGATAGCAAAAACAAACAAACAAATAAACAACAAAACAAGCCAAAAAAAAAAAACACCAACATCCAAACAAACCAACCAACCAACACAACCAGCCTCACCCTTCTCTGTGCCATCCTATACATGAAAGTAGCAAAATTCAACCTTTGCATATCACAAATATTAGCAGACCAAATATCTAAAGAGTGGATTTCTTTCCCTGTTGAAAAAAAAAAAAGAGCTTACTGTCAAAAGCAACAAAAAAATACACACCACCACTGATGGACTACAAATTCTATCCTTGAAAACTGGCTTACAGTCAGAAAGTCCTCAAAAAGCATCTTTGGATAGTCACAGATAAGGATTAAATGCAACTATCTGTCAATTATTTTTGCTTAGACTAGAATAATGAAGGTTTATAATCTATAATATTTTCTTCCTCGGTAACATTATGCTTTTTGTCAACTACAATAAGACTCCAGTATATAGTTTTATGTATGCCTAGGCTAAACCTTTATCACAAAAGCTAGATTTAACACTTAAAAATATATATGCAATCACCTTCAAGGCTGAAAAAATCTGTCCTTTATCACAAGCTTGTGTAGTGGGTTTACGTGGCAAGGTTTTGGTAGCAGGGGGCCATAGGGGTGGCTTCTGTGAGAAGAATCTAGAAGCTGCCCCATATTAGATAAGGGCCCTACTGCTGACCAGAGCTGAGACAATAAGTGATGTTGTTTGTGCCTCTGTGAGAGCATATTTAAGACAAGGAAAAAAACGCTGCGCCATACAGCAGCTGGGAGAGTGAGATGAGTGAGGAACAGCCTTGCTGGCGCCAAGGTCAGTGAAGAAGGAAGGGGAGAGGTGCTCCAGGCGCCGGAGCAGAAGTCCCCTGCAGCCTGTGGTAAGGACCATGGTGAAGCAGGCTGTCCCCCTGCAGCCCATGGAGTACCACGGTGAAGCAGGGTTCCACGCTGCAGCCCGTGGAGGAGAACACGGTGGAGCAGGTGGACCTGCGCTGACGGAGACTGCGGCCTGTGGAAGACCCCTGCCGGAGCAGATTCCGGGCCGGACCTGCAGCCCGTGGAGAGGAGACCACGCAGGAGCAGGTGATCTGGCAGGAGCTGCTGCCCGTGGGGGACCCAGGTTGGAGCAGTGTGCTCCCGAGGGATGGACCCCGTGGTACGGACCCATATCTGGAGCAGTTCTTGAAGAGCTGCTGCCTGTGGGAAGCCAACACAGGATCAGTTCAGCAAGGACTGCATCCCGTGGGAGGGACCCCACAGCACAGGGGATGAGAGTGACTGAGAAGGAGCAGCAGAGAAGTGCTACAGACCGACCACAACCCCCATTCCCCTGTTCCCATGCGCCGCTCAGGGGGAGGAGGTGGAAGAGGGTGGATGGGGGGAAGGTGCTTTTGGTTTCTTTCCTTTGTTTCTCACTTCTCTAGCTTGTTAGTAATAAGCAATAAATCTTACTATCTCCCTATGCTGAGTCTGTTTTGCCCGTCACGATAATTACTGTGCAATCTCCCCGTACTTATCTCAACCCTTGAGCCCCTTTCATCGTATTTTCTCCCTGTTCCTCTTTGAGGAGGGGGAGTGAGAGAGCGGTTGTGGTGGAGCTCGGCCGCCCACCCGAGTAAAACCACCACAAGCTTGGAACAAAGATATAGACATAGCAATACTGCAGGCCCATGTACGCTACATTTTCATAGGTATAGAGCATACAACTCCTTCTGAAATCCATGGCAGGTGTCTAGAATCGTGAATTTAGGCTTTAGATATTAAAGTTAGAGCTGCAGACACGAGCATACCAAATTTGAGAACCCAGAATCTCGTGTTCCAGGCATAAAATAGGCATTGCTAGTCAGTCGAGGGAAGTGATTGTCCCGCTCTACTCTGTGCTGGTGCAGCCTCACCTTGAGTACTGTGTGCAGTTCTGGGCACCACAGTACAAAAAGGACGTAAAACTATTGGAGAGTGTCCAGAGAAGGGCTACAAAGATGGTGAAGGGCCTAGGGGGGGAAGACATATGAGCGGCTGAGGTCACTTGGCCTGTTCAGCCTGGAGAAGAGGAGGCTGAGGGGAGACCTCATTGCAATCTACAGCTTCCTCA
>NW_023312130.1:0-14118 GCF_011077185.1 Oxyura jamaicensis
GGCCCTTTGATCATCCTCATGGCCCTCCTCTGGACTCGTTCATATAACTCATGTCATACTTGTGCTGGGGATCCCAGGGCTGAATGCAGAACTCCAGGTGGGGTCTCACAAGAGCAGAGTAGAGGGGGAGAATCACCTCCCGTGACCTACTGGCCGTGCTGCTTTTGATGCAGCCCAGCCAGCATACAGTTGGCTTTCTGGGCTGCGAGTGCACATGGCCGGTTCATGTTGAATTTCTCATCAACCAACACCCCCAGGTCTTTCTCTCCAGGGCTACTCTTATCCATTCTCTTACCAGCCTGTATTTGTGATTGGGATTGCCCTGGCCCAGGTGCAGGGCCTTGCACTTGGCCTTGCTGAACCTCATTAGGTTCACAAAGGCCCACCTCTCAAGCCTGTTTAGGTCCCTCTGGATGGCATCCCTTCCCTCCTGTGTGTCGACAGCACAACACAGCTTGGTGCCATGGGCAAACTTGCTGGGGTGCACTAGATCCCACTGTCCACGTCACCAACAAAGGTGTTAAACAGTGCCAGTCCCAGTACTGACCCCTGAAGAACACCACTCATTACTGATCTCCATTTGGACATTGAGCTGTTGACCTCAACATTTTGAGTGTGACCATCCAGTCAATTCCTTACTCACCAAGTGGTCTGTCTGTCAAACTCATTCTCTCCAATTTAGAGACAAATTCATTCTCTCCAATTTGGTATTATGGAGGACAATGTCAAATGCTTTGCACAAGTACAGGCAGATGATGTCATTTCCTCTTCCTGTCCTGTCATCTCATCAGGTGTCAACCACAGATGGTTGCCTTGTGCTGATATTTCTTTCTTGTGTGTTGCTTTTAAATGTTATTAATATTCTTAGTCTTTTAAAAAAATAATTCTTATTAAAAATACTTCAGTATTGTTGGCCTTCTACAGAACTCACATTCTTTGTTTTTATAAGACAGGAAAAAAAGGCAAACTGAAACAGGGTGATGAATGAATGCTGCTCTTAAGGTCACTGCTTATGGTGAATTCATATATATTCTAAAATTGTAGGCAAGATTTACTTTGTTAAAAAATGTTTATTCTGTTACAGAAAATTCAAAATATACTTTATGTTCCCTATTGTTTGTACATTTTGTATTTATTTTTCTAAATGCTTTTCTTCTGGTGTTCATCCTTCTCTTCTCTGGCTTTTGTCTTTAAGTGTTGCTGATACAATAAAGGGTTATTTGCAATGTCATTACAGGTTCAGAAACATTCATTGATACAAGAAAAAGAAGATGTAAGGAATTAAATGAAATAATATTTTATTATCTCTATATAAAAGGGAAAGCAAGGTCAAAAAAAAAAAAAGTTTGATCGGTCTTAGTCTAGAGACTGTTCATCTTTTCCAAGGATTACTTCCATGCAGCGTTTGTCAATACTGTGCTCTCATGTAGCTAGTTGTAATATATAATGCTTGTTTGTCACCTGTGCATAGTAGATTTTCTCTGTGCATGTTAGGACAGAAAGCTTTCTCAGTAATAACTCTGAATAGGATGAGACTCTTTTGAAAAGGCCTAAAAGATTTAACACCTGTCTCAGCAAATTCTGTAGAACACTTCTTTATTCTGGATAGTACTTACCTGCCTTTCATGAATCAAACTCAAAGGTGTCATGGTATGGCATGACATGGCGTGACATGACATGAAATGGCTCAAGGGTTTTCTGCCCCCCCCCCCCCCCTTTTTTTTTTTTTGTTTCTTGGTTCTACAAAAACATACAGCTTAGAGTTTTTGTTTGCCTTTTTTTACAGTGGGATATATTTTAATCTTTCAACTTTCTGAAGTAAAAATTTATTTGGTAAAATTAAATATATTATTTACAAGAGGAACCAGTGCCTGTCTGTGTCCTTACTGCTTCAGAAGTCAATCTTTATATGGCAAAACTATTTGTTTTCCTTTAGTAGTATCAAGAGCTCACAAAAGAGTTTTTCCTGGTCATTACCATGCAGGGACCCATTAGAAAGACAGCTGTTACATGCAATATGCCTAGAAAAGATCAAACTTTGAATGAAAAGCATTACTCTCCTTATTATCTCCCTCTCTCTCTCTCTCTCTCTCTCTTTTTTTTTTTTTTTTCCTGAAATATTCTTCCTTGTGTCATTGCTTTGTCTAGAAATCATCAAATTGCATGGTTTGTTTTTAGTCTGATTAGAAGTGAGCATATGTCCTTGCCCCTGTAAAGACACAGAACCCATCCAAGTGAAGGCTGCAGCAGAGTTTATAGTGTGATATCAATTGTGGCCGATCTAGCATCTAATTTCAGCATGGCAAAACCCTTGCTGTAGGTTCTAAGCAGAGTATCTGACAAAGTACCTTAACGCTTTCCTCCTGTGGTGGGGGCTTATGAAAGTACCTTCTGTCTCTGAATGTGCTGCCTATGCAGGGCAGTGGTGGTCTATTCATCCATTCACTCAGAACACAGTTAATGGGGTTCTAAAAGATAAGAAGCAGAGACAAGTGCGGATACTTCTGCCCTCAGCCAGCAGGACACTAGTCTCAAGCTCTGAGTTTGCACAGCCAAATTACATGGTGTTTACTGCATGGTTGGTTCTCTGGAGGGAATACATTTCAAAAACAGTAATGGTGACTGTCTTTCAATGCTGTCTTATGACAGATTTGCTGAACAGACATTGGATGATGTAATTTCATATTAATATTTTATTTTACTCCTGAAGACAGCTAATTATAATAGTTAGTTGTTTGCTTGTTGGGGTGACTCGTGGTCATAGAAAGCACTGAGAAAACAGCTGGACCAACATTTAGCATGCCGTGTGTAAACATGTGCATTATACATCGTTTATATATATAATCTGTCACAGCTTTGGACATTCTCTACAGTGTAACTATGTAGTCTGCCTTCAAGACTTGCAGTCCTTCCCATTCCTAAAGTATTTCGGAGTACTCGTGACAGTTGGAAAGTTAATGACAGCATCAAACTCCAGTGCTGTTCTGCTAAGCCAGATCTTTCAAAAATAATAAAAACCTACATGGTTTCTCACCCTTTTGCCCCCTACAGTCCAGAATACAGTGTAATCAGAAGCAGTATAGTCAGGGTATTGGAGACAAAGTGAATTTGCTAGAGCAGCAGTTGTTCTCTCAGTTAAGCAGACAAAAAGCTTGTGTGTGTGTGTGTGTGTGTGTGTGTGTGTGTGTGTGTGTGTCTCTGTGTGTGTGTGTGTGTGTGTGTGTGTGTGTCTGTGTGTCTGTGTGTCTGTGTGTCTGTGTGTCTGTGTCTGTGTCTGTGTGTGTCTGTGTGTGTCTGTGTGTGTCTGTGTGTGTCTGTGTGTGTGTGTGTCGATACCTGAACAAGCTGGAGAAGTGGGCCCATGTGAACCTAATGAGGTTCAACAAGTCCAAGTGCAAGGTGCTACACCTGGTTCAGGGCAATCCCAGACTTGAGTACAGACCGGGAGAAGACCAGGAGAAGTGTTCTCCTGCAGAAAAGGACTTGGGGGTTCTGGTGGACGAAAAGCTCAACATGAGCCAGCAGTGTGTTCTTGCAACCCAGAAAGCCAGCTGCATCCTGGGCTGCATCAGCAGAGGGGTGTCAAGCAGGTTGAGGGAGGGGATTGTGCCCCTCTGCTCTGCCCTTGTGAGGCCCCACCTGGAGTGCTGCATCCAGGGCTGGGCCCCAGCACAAGAAGGACGGTCTGTCTGTGTGGGTCCAGAGAAGGACCACGAGGATGATCAAGGGGCTGGAGCACCTCTCCTATGAAGACAGGCTGAGGTAGTTGGGGGTGTTGAGCCTGGAGAAGAGAAGGCTCCGAGGTGAACTCATTGCA
The DNA here is from genome assembly GCF_011077185.1 of Oxyura jamaicensis. NCBI lineage: Eukaryota > Metazoa > Chordata > Aves > Anseriformes > Anatidae > Oxyura > Oxyura jamaicensis. Next base: position 3,818 of record NW_023312130.1, read on the forward strand.
GCTTTTCAGTACTTAAAGGGGCCTTATAAAAATGATAGAGAGCAACTCTTCGCTCAATCAGATAATGTCAGGACAAGTAGGAATGGTTTTAAACTGAAAGAGGGGAGATTTAGATTAGATGTTAGTAGGAAATTCTTCACTCAGACGGTGGTGAGGCACTGGAACAGGTTGCCCAGAGAGGCTGTGGATGCTCCATCCTTGGAGGTGTTCAAGATGCCCTGAGCAACCCGATCTTGTGGGTGACATCTCTGCCTTTGGCAGGGGGGTTGGAAGTAGATGATCTTTATGGTTCCTTCCAACACAAGCCATTCTATGATTCTGTACAAATACAGAACCAAATTGTTTGGGTTTGCTATTTTTCTTTTTTCTGTTTAAGTAGTTTTTCTTGGTGTAGCCATCAAAAATGCAAACTGAAAAGTTCTCTGACACAGACAGGGACAGTAGACTAAAATGGAACTACTGTATTGAGTAGTCTCAACACTGAATGATTTCAAATCATACTGAGAGCATGCTATTCCTGTACCACTCTTCCCAGGCCCACTAATGTTCCAGCTATCACCTATTACTGACAACATGTTTTACGCATGACAGGGGCAGCATTCTGTCAGGGACATTCATATTTTACTGAGTTTTCATTGCACAGTTGTTTCTTCATGAAAATTCCATATGAAAAACCCAATTTTTCTCTGTGTGGGTTTGACCCACACAGCAGGGGATCAAGAGTGAAATCTGACTCCTGCATTCCTTGATGTGGACAGAGGATCGCTGATGAAAATGCCTCATTTCTCAGTAAGTTGCCTGCAAGTGATGTTTATTATTTGTCTAAAGTAGGAAGAAATTAATCTACTTAGTAGAAATTTTGTGAGGACTGGAGTTTGAATGTATCTTTCATCCTCTTGAGCAGATGGAGGTGCTCATCTGTTCTTTTGAATATAGAGCTACTGCAGAAAACATACTGGGCATGTGCTACTTTAATAACTACATCTGTTAGTCACAGACATTAAGAATAATCTCTTCATACAGACAGAATAGAAGACCTAATAATAAAATTTGATGTTCAGTTATAAATCTCTGTTCCAGGGCATTTGAAAGGACCAGGTGCATATAAGATTTTCAAATTCCTTTGTTCTGACTTCCTCTGAGGATTACAGCTTTCTGTCCATTTTCTTTCTTTCACATACAGGCCTTGATTTTGCACTCTGCCGTTTCCACTCATCTCTTGCAGGTCTTTCATTTTCATATTTTTGTAAATCCTCACAGTGCCTGTTCTTGATAGTTTCTTGAAGCAGCAACAGCAGCCTAAAAATGGTTTTGTTTACGTCCCCCTCACTGCATTATGGATTATGCAAAAGAAGCAATAAAACTGACTTGAATTTTATTAATCTGATTCCACTGCAGCTTAGAATAGCTCTAGGCAGAGAGGAGTGTCATTCCTGTGGACTTATTTTTGCATTGATTTACATTCAGGAAGTTCATGTAATTACCCTACAAACTAGGAATTATTTCAAATGAAAAACTGTTTGTTTGTTTGTTTTTCATAAGTTGTGTGTGTAAAAAACACAAGATTTAAGAAGTAACTGTTAGAAATTTCTGCCTCATAAAAAATGTATACATTTAGAACAGAAATCTAGAAATATGTGTTCTGATTAACCAAATGTTACATCGTACGATTCTTTAGCTTGGTCGTTAATAACCAGCTGAAGGTAAAGAAGGTGAGGACATAATGGTAAAGTAATAGGTGATTTAAGTACACCCATAGACTAGCCAGTCTGTTGCTGTGCCCAGATCACCTATTCATTTAACAATATGACATCACCTTCTTTTCCTTCATATGGAGAGCTCATTTCTCTGCTTCTTCATCCCTACTGCTCCTGTTTTCTCCTCCTCTTTTCACAAGGACAGGGGCAAATATCCTCTTAAGGTATTATACTGTGATTTCTCTTTTACTTTTCCAAAAAAAAAAAAAAGTTCTAAAATTGTTTTTTTTTTTTTTTTTTTTTTTTTTAATAGTTACAGGTCATCAGTGTCTTTTAAAATATTTGTCATGTCATTGGCTTCCTTGAAGTGAAAACTAGAATTCCTTTTTCACACCATTTTGGAAAGTGGCCATCAGAAAGACTGGTTTGCAAATAGAACTGCTAATCAAACAATAAACAACTGTACATCTTTTTTGTAGTTCAAACTATTCTGTTCACCTTTCTTCACAATCACGGCAGAATTCTGGGGAGCAGTGCTAGTGCCTCACGAATATGTTTTGATCATTTTATTCTTTCTGGCCTTGTGCATCCTTTTTTATCTTCTTGCAGGTTTTATACCTATGAAGAGAATCTAACACCCTTGCTCAATGCTAGTAAGGTGGGTGTGCAAACTAAAATGAAATTATTGCTTTTCATAGCAAAATCACTTTGCAACTTTTTTTTTGCTAGTGAGTTTGCCACAAGTCTTTTTAGCTGCAGTGCCTCTTTGGTCACTTTTGATTCTGTAGTTGCAATCATAGAATCATAAAGGTTGGAAAAGACCTCCAAGATCATCTGGTCCAACCGTCCCCCTACCACCAATATTACCCACAATGATGAACTCTGAAGTTTTCTGAGTTTATGGGGGATGTATATACAGTGAATATATTTTTAATCCTTTCCCCTTATAGTATTTTTAAGCGAATAGCACCATTAATAGAGTTCTCCACAAGAACAACCATTACAGAGCTTCCACTTCAATACAGAAGGAAGAATTATGTAAGTATTTATAGTATGGATTCAGACCTGGTTGCAAATTACTAACATTTGACTGAGTTTACTTAAGTCTAGTGTTAAAATTGACTTTTTATCTAGACACCTTAAACATTGCTGGTACTAAGATTTAAGGCCATGCTAGGCATACTAGTTTTTGTCACAATAACAGCAAATCTGACTGAAACAAAGTCATGCCTTTCTCAGATTGTTATCTGCTGTCTATGTTGCTCTCATTTACAAGATCTGTAACATGTTCCAGGGAATGGACATGTAACACATTCCAAAACAAATACTCCTTCAGTTATTTAGAGGGGGTCCAGAGGAGGGCCACAAAGATGATCAGGGGGCTGGAGCACCTCTCCTACGAAGAGAGGCTGAGTTAACATTATTTAGGCTAAAGAAAAGAAGGCTGTGGGGAGACCTTATAGTGGCCTCCCAGTATTTAAACAGGGCCTACAGGAAAGATGGCAAAAGACTCTTTATTAAGGAGTGTAGTGATAGGACAAGGAGTAATGGTTTTAAACTAAAAGAATCATAGAACCATAGAATGGTATGGGTTAGATCATCTCATTGCAAAGATCATCTCATTGCAACTCCCCTGCCCTGGGAAGGGACCTGTTCCACTTGACCAGATGGCTCAAAGCCCCACCCAATCTGGCCGTAAACACTTCTAGGGATGGGGCATCCACAGCTTCTCTGGGCAACCTGTTCCAGTACCTCACCATCCTCTGAGTAAAAATTTTCCTCCTTATATCTAATCTAAATTTACCATTTTTTTAGTTTAAAGCCATTAGTCCTTGTCCTATCACTACATTCCCTGACAAAGAGTGCCTCTCCATCTTTTAAGTAGCCCCCCTTTAGGTACTGGAAGGCCTAAGGTCTCTCCAGAGCCTTCTCCAGGCTGAATAACCCCTTCTCTCTCAGCCTGTTTTCATAGGAGAGAGGGTAGGTTTAGGTGCAAAGTATATTGCAACCCATTAGCCCTCCTCTAGGAGAGTGCTTTCTGTGCTTTCTTTAGTGATTTTCCATCTAATAGGTAATATCCTATGGGGGGCAAAACTCTGTTCTCCCTTCTGGAACAAAACAATCACAGGAAGTAAAGTACTTTTGTTTGAGTAATAGGTGCTGAATCGAATTCCCATAAATTGTCTCTTGACCTGAGATACTTAAAAGATTTACTTGAAAAAGCTTCCACAGAAGTCAGGATTTCAAGATCTAACCAAAGTTCTTGATTTTCTAAGCTCACAAGTGCTTTTCTGAAGTGCTTTTCCCTTCTCTGATCTCTCTGGAGGCCAAGGAACAACTTTTCAGGACTGAACCCTAGATGAGAGGTTATACAACTGAGATAACATGGAAGAAGGTAGGATATATGAATCCACACTGGCTAATACTTGTTTTTGGCTTTATCAGACTCCATCACATAACTGTAGATTCTTTCATTTCAGTTTATATGACCAAAATTCCAAATTCAGATATTCTATGGTCAAGTCCTTGTGAAGTAATTTCTGTTTAGAGCTTGCTCTTCTTCACAAAGGGTTGCAGATGGCCTGTACCTGTTTTTACTTAGATAAGTACAATATTTAATTTCTCTGCCAGGAGGAAAACAGAACTGGAATCAAAGAAATAAAATCAAAGATCTGCCTCTGCATCACCAAAGCAAAGAAGCAGATCACAATGCAAGACGTCAATGAAGAGGGATAAAAGATACAGATAGCATAAAAGGTCATTAAAATCACCAACTCATTCACAAAACACTAGAGACCACTTCAGTGAACTTTGTGGAAAAAAGTCGTCATCAGCTATCTAGAGTAAACCTGGGGTCTGCTGAGCGCAAATCAGTAAATAACAACAGGCCACCATTTTTAGTCAAATATAGAAGTCCTAAAACTGTTGCACTGCAATAATAAGGATTTTTTTTTTTGTTGTTAGTATTAATTTGAACATTTTTGTCTATCCAATCTTGTACTATTGGATCAGCAACATGGTGAAGAAATTCAATAGCAACAATTTTGAAAATAGAAGTGCTTTTTTGCTCAGTATGCAATTGTCCCGTTCAACTCACTGACAGCTGGTGAAAAACAGATCAATCAGTTAACATTCAGGAAATGAAAGAGAAACTACTAGTGTAGAATTCAATGATCATAGAATGATAGAACAGCTTGGGCTGGAAGGGACCTTAAAGATTGTCATGTTCCAACCCACCTGCCATGGACAGAGATGCCACCCACTAGATCAGGTTGCCCATGGCCTTGTCCAAGCTGGTCTTGAACACCTTCAGGGATGGGGCATCCACAACTTCTCTGGGCAACCTGTTCCAATGCCTCACCACAAAGATACATCAATCTATTTTATAGAATATATTTTTATATATAATTTTATATATTTATATAACACACATACATATTATAATATATATATATAAATTTATAGAGATATATTTTATATATAAAGACATATTTAGATAGTAGAAAAATTTAATAAATTTTACTCCTCCCCTTTTCTTATGGACATGTATCATTGGATTGGTAAGGGATCAAAAACTTTTTTTTAATTTTTGAGATTCTCCTTCTTCCTACTCTTGAAATCTCTGAGACTGGTTGTTCTTACTGGCAGGCCATTAAACTGACGAACCTGATGATATGGCAGTGATCGTCAGTCCCTGTGATTCTGCTTTTTATCCATCAGCATCTTTCGTTAGACATTTAAGTTAGTGGAAAGTGTTTCTTGGGTTTCATCAAGAAACCTTTGCAGTTAGCCAGCAGGGTGTTCCACCTGAATTCTTTGAAACATACAAAAATATATTAGGACAAAAATTATTAGAACAGAGTTTATGTGATTATTTGCCTGGTTGAGGGAGAGGGAAAGAGAGAGTGTTTTTCTCAGCTGATCAGTACTTCCAAGCTAAAGGACTATCTATCTGGAGTAACATGGGCTTGCCCAGGTCTCGGTCTTATGATTCACATTCCTATTCCACTGTTCATATCTTTTACCGAACTTATATTTAAAAGTCATATTTTAAGTGTTTTCACAAACATTTTAATCTGTGACAGGTTATATGTTTAATAATCTAGTCTTGCATAAGTATCACAAAATCATTTGGCTTGAACATCTGGAGGTGATCTAGTCCAACCCTCTCTCAAAGTAGGTCATCATAGAATAGCTTGGGTTGGAATGAACCTTATAGATGATATAGTTCGGACTCATCTGCCATGAGCAGAGATGCCACCAACTAGATCAGGCTGCTCAGGGCCCCATACAACATGACCTTGAACAGTTCCAGAGATGGGACATCCACAACTTCTCTGGGCAACCTGTTCCAGTGCCTCACCACCCCCATGATGAAGAATTTCTTCCTAACATCTGATCTAAATCTCCCCTCTTCAAGTTTAAAACCATTACCCTTGACCTATCATTATCTACTCATGTAAAAAGTCACTCTCCATCCTTTTTATATAAGTCCCCTTTAGGTACTGGAAGGTCACTCTAAATTCTTCCTGGAGCCTTCTCTTCTACAGGCTGAACATTCCCAGCTCTCTCAGTCTTTTTTCAAAGGAGAGGTGCTCCAGCCCTATGATCATCTTCATGGCCCTTCATGGCTCTGCTCTAACAGGTCCACATCTTTCTTGTGCTGGGGGCTAGCTGTTTAAGCTGTTTAAGGGCTTGTGTGATTGGGTTTTGAATATTTCCTAGCACAGAAATTTCATAGCCTCTCCTGGGTGACCCTCCTCATAGTAAAAAATGTTGTCCTTTTATCTAGGTGGAACTTATGCTACTTTTCTGTCTTTTCAGTAGGCATCTTTTAGAAGAGCTTGGCTCAATCTTCTCTACATCCTCCCATTAGACAGAGACAACAATAAAATCTCAGAATTAGAAATTCATTTTAGTTGGAAGGTACTCTTGAGATCATCTAATCTATTCCATCCCTGCTGAAGCACTGTCATCTCGAGCAGATTGCCCAGGACCATGGCCAGCTGGGTTTTGAATATCTTCATGGATGAAGACCCCTCTCTCTCCTTAAGCAACCTGTTTGACCAAACTCATAGTAAAACAGTCTTTTCATGTGTTCAGATAGAAGATAATATTTGTGAATTAGTGTCCATTGCTTCTTGTCTTTTCTCTAGATACCACTGAGAAAAGCTCGTCTACCTCTTCTTCATTCTTTCATCACGTTTGTACATATAAAGAAGATACTCCTAAGACTTCTCTACTCCAGGCTGAACAGTCCCAACTCTTTCAGACTTTCTTCATATGAAAGATGCTCCATCCCCAGATAATGATTATCTTCTGGCTCTTTGCTAGGCTTGTTAAAGTATATCTAAATCTATCTTTCACTGGGGAACCTCGAACAGGACACAGTAAACTGGGTGTGGCCTAACCAGTGCTGGTTAAGGAGGAAAGAGCACTTCCCTCCATATGCTTGTAGTGGGCTTCCTAATGCAGCCCAGGAGTCTATTGGCTACTTTTGCCATGAGGTTGCATTGCTTGCACACGTCAACTGGTCCAATAGGACCTTAAGGTTCTTCTCTGCAGAGGTGTTCTCCAGATAGTTGGCCCCCAGCCTGGCATTATTAATAGTATTTCTCCTCGTTGATCTTCATGATATTTCTATGAGATGAGTTCTCCAGTCTATCAGAGTGCCCCTGAATGGCAGCACAACCATCTCATGTAATAACCATGCATCCCAGTTTTGTGTTGTCTGGGTGCTTGCTGAGTGTGCACTCTGTGGCACTGATGAAGATGTTAAACAATACTGGACCCAGTATTGACACCTGTGCTCCACCAATAGTGACTTGCTTCCAACTGAACTTAGTGCCCAGCTGTTCTGCCAGTTTTCAGCCAGTTTCATGGAGGCCTTTGTTCAATTTTCTACATGTTGAGATGGACTTTCCTTAAGTTTGGAGCAGATGGCCCTTGAATATCAACCAACTCTCGTGCAGCCCTCTTCTCTCCAGGACAATATTCCTGTTTTGTTTTGTTTTGTTTTGTTTTGTTTTATTTTTTTCTCCAAGCAGATTGCTGAAGAGGCAAAATCAGATCTTCTGAAATCCAGTGCTGTGGTCCTGGTTTTTATCTTGATATCTCCTCTCAGGGTGCTGAACTTCAAGACCTCGTGGTCACTGCAGCCGAGGATGCCCTCAACCTTCTTATCTACAACCAGTTCTTCCTAGGTTGTAAATATTACGTCTAGGAGAGCACCTGTACTTGTTGTCTCTTTGACTGTCTACACTAGGAAGCTGTAATTGCTGTAATCGCTGCAGTCTGGAAATCTCCTATATCACTTGAGCCCTGCTACATTGTCCTTCCAGCAAAGATCAGGTTGGTTCATGTGCTGCACGAGGACCAGGGCCTGTGAAGTCAGGCTTCTTCCAGTTGTTTGAAGAAGGCCTCATCTACTTCTTTCAGCCTCCTCAGTTCTCTTAGCCTTCCTTTGTATGACACACATGCTTCAGCCCCTTATCCATTTCAATGCACCTCTGCTGGCCTGTCCCATCTGGCAATCTCTGTCTTATCTGCCTGGTCCTGCACCTGGGATGGGGCAACCCTGGCTATACATACAGACGGGGCAACGAGATGCTGGAGAGCAGCCCCGCAGAGAGGGATCGGGGGGGTTGTGGTTGACAGCAAGCTGAACATGAGCCAGCAGTGTGCCTTGGCAGACAGGAGGGGAAACCCTACTCTCAGGTGCATCAAGCACAGCATTGCTAGTTGGTCAAGGAAAGTGATTGTCCTGCTCTACTCTGCGCTCGTGCGTCCACACGAGTACTGTGTGCAGTTCTGGGTACCACAGTACAAAAAGGATGTGAAACTGTTGGAGAGTGTCCAGAGGAGGGCGACAAAGATGGTGAAGGGCCTAGAGGGTGTCTTGGTTTCAGCTAGGACAGAGTTAATTTTCCTCCTAGTAGCTGGTAGGGTGCTATGTTTTGGATTAGGATGAAAAGAGTGCTGATAACATGCTGATGTTTTAATTGTTGCAGAGCAGTGCTTACACTAAGCCAAGGACTTTTCAGTTTCTTGCTCTGTCCTGCCAGCGGGCAGGCTGGGGGTGCAGCAGGAGCTGGAAGGGGACAGACCCAGGACAGCTGACCCAAACTGGCCAAAGGGGTATTCCATACCATCTGACGTCATGCTAAACAAAATATAGGGGTGGCTAGCGGGGGTGGGAGTCCGGGGATATGCTGGGCATTGGTCAGCGGGTGGTGAGCAATTTCATTTTGCATCACTTGTTTCATACACATTATTTTTAATAGTACTATTACTATTATTATTATTATTTCTGTCTTAATAAACTGTCTCTATCTCTACCCACAGGCTTCATTTTCCTGTTTCTCTCCCCCATCCCAGAGAGGGAGGGGGGAGGGTGAGCGAATGACTGTGTGGTGCTTAGCTGCTGTCTGGGTTAAACCACAACAGAGAGGAAGATGTATGAGGAGCAGCTGAGGTCATTTGGCCTGTTCAGCCTGGAAAAGAGGCTGAGGAGAGACCTCATTGTGGTCTACAGCTTTGTCACAAGGAGGAGTGGAGGGGCAGGCACTGATCTCTTCTCTCTGGTGACCAGCAACAGGACCCGAGGGAATGCTGTCAAGCTTCAACAGGGATAGCTTTTGGCTAGACATCAGGAAGAGGTCCTTCACTGAGAGGGTTGTTGCGCACTTGAACAGGCTCCCCAGGGAAGCAGTCATTGCACCAAGCCTGTTGGAGTTTAAGAAGAGTTTGGACTGTGCACTTAGTAACTTGGTCTGAATTTTTGGGTAGACTGGTGTGGTTCCAGGAGTTGGAATCAATTATCCTTGTGGGTCCCATCCAACTCAGGATATTCTATGGTTCTGTGATGATATTGGAGAGCTTAAAATTGGACCAAGCCCTCCAGATGTGGTCTCCCAAGTGCTGAATGGAATTGAAGGATTACTTTCTTTAACCCACTAACTGCAGTCTAATAGCCTAGGATGTGGCTGGGCTTCTTTGCTGACAGGCCATACTGGTGGCTCAGGTTCAGCCTGCTCACCAAACCCCCCAGGTCTTCTGCAAAGCTACTTTCTAACAAGACAGCACCCAATCACTACTGACTGTTGTATGGGCTTAGAACATCCCAGGTGCATGAGCTTCCATTTACATTTGGTGGACTCCACGAGACTCCTGACAATCCATTTGTGCAGCCATTTGATGTCTCTCTGCCCCCTGGCATATCAAATACCCCTCCCAGCATGGTACTGTCTGGGAACTTGCCTGGGTGCACTTTGCTGTGTTCTTTATGACATTTAGAAACAGTAACTGTTTGCTGTAGATTGATCATAGAATCCTGGAACAGAAACAGAGAATAGTTTGAGTTGGAAGGCAACTTAAAGATCATCTCATTCCAACCCGCCTGCAATGGTCAGGGACACCTTCCACTTGACCAGGTTGCTTAAATCCCCATCCAATTTGGCCTTAACCACTTTCAGGGATGGGGCATCCACATCTTCTCTGGGCAACCTGTTCCAGTGCCTCAACACTTGCTCTCCTTTGCAAGCCTCCTGTTTCAGGACTGCAAGAAAGAGATGATATTGGAGTGGAAGTGTTGGAGTGGCATTG
>NW_023312131.1:0-1430 GCF_011077185.1 Oxyura jamaicensis
CTGCAAGAAAGAGATGATATTGGAGTGGAAGTGTTGGAGTGGCATTGTTTATAAGGGACTAATACATTTATGTTTTACAGAGTCCTGCATACATTTTGGACTTTGCAGATTTGCTTTGTAGAATTGTTTTTTGTCACTGGCACTCAAAAGCTCTGGTTTGTTTCACACACATAATGAAAGGTGGTGAGAGGGAAGTTCTTTATCTTCCCTCCAGCTGAATATTAAGGTAATGGCAGAGCAGGCAGGAAACCAGGTGAGGGATATAGGTACTAAACACAGGAGCTTGATGCTGTTTGAGGTGCCCTAGGTTATCATGAATGGGCTACTGCTGCTTCATCAGCAGAACATGGGTCTACTGCTGGTCTTAGCTCTAATCTTACCTGGTTTTAAGTTGGTACTGATTCTTGTGACAGTGGAAGTCTTAGACAGCACATATGTCCGGACTGCACAGAGGCAGTGGCGATAACAATATCTTTGCTTTGAGATACTTGACAGGCGTATCTGTCTTGCATTCCATCAAGGGTGTAGACACTGTAGTTTACACAGGAGTACAGGTGTGGAAGCACTGCTTTTGCCACATGGGATGTTTGTTTGGGATGGGGCAGCTAGCACAAAAAGGGAGAACGGGAGAAGAAAGTAGTGTCAAAGGAGAGAGAGGAAACCAAGAAAGAAGTGCTGGGGAAAAGCCTTCAAGAAAAAATATATGGAGGAAAAGAGAGGACTAGAGGAAAGACTGAGGGAGGGAAGCATGGGTATGGAGGGAAGAGAGCATTTAATCCAGGGGAAAAAAAAGCAAAAGTCTTGAGGACAGTCATGGAAGCGGAGCTGGAGACAAAGGAAAGTGAGTGAGAACTCCATTGGCAGTGTGTAACGTAAAGAAAATGGCAGGAAGAAATAAGCAGCCTGAAGGAGACAAGGGATAAAAGAAGAATTATTTGTGTTTGTCTCAGTCATTTGATAGGGAATGATATTTTTAAACTATATGCAGGATTTTGCCTTCAGTTCAGATGAACGTTGCCACATCTTCTCTGCCTTTCCTTCCTAAAGAGCCTGTATCCAACCTCTCCAATACTCCAGTCATGAAAGCCATCTCACAGTGTAATGCCAGTTAGGTCATAGCCCTGGAAGCAACCTATTACAGCCTGTCACCACACCCTGAGTAAAAAATTTCCTCCTAAAATCTAGTCTATTATTCTCTTTTAGTTAAAAGCCATTACCCCTTTTCCTATCACTACATTCCCTGACAGAGATAATGTATTCCCTCTCCTGCTTTCTTGTAGGCCCCCTTTAGGTCCTGGAAGGCTGCTGTAATGTCTCTCCAGAGCCTTCTCCAGGCTGAACAACCCCATCTCTCTCAGCCTGTCTTCATAGGAGAGGTGCTCTGGCCCTTTGATCATCCTCATGGCCCTCCTCTGGACTCGTTCATATAA
>NW_023312132.1:0-1117 GCF_011077185.1 Oxyura jamaicensis
GTAGAGCAAAGGAAAGAAAGCAGATGGAGGCAAGGCAAAGCAGAGCAAGGGTAGGAAAAGCAAAGCACTGCCACGAGTACAAAGCAAAGCAAAACAAAGGAAAGCATGGCCTGAAAAAGCATATCCAGAAAAGGCAGAGCAGAGCAGGAGAAAGCAAAGGACAAGAGCACAAGAGCACAAGAAAAAGCAAAGTAGTGCCAGGAACTGTAGAGCAAAGGAAAGAAAGCAGATGGAGGCAAGGCAAAGCAGAGCAGGGGTAGGAAAAGCAAAGCACTGCCAGGAGTACTAAGCAAAGCAAAACAAAGGAAAGCATGGCCTGAAAAAGCATGGCCACGAAAGGCAGAGCAGAGCAAGGCAAAGCAACGCAGAGCAAAGTAGTGCAAGGAAAGTCACAGCAGTGTCAGTTACTGTAGAGCAAAGGAAAGAAAGCAGTTGGAGGCAAGGCAAAGCAGAGCAGGGGTAGGAAAAGCAAAGCAGAGATGGGAAAGCAAAGCAGTGCCAGGAGTACAAGACAAAGCAAAGCAAAGGAAAGCATGGCCTGATGAAGCAAAACAAAGCTCAGCCAGGAAAGGCAAAGCAGAGCAAGGCCAAGCAAAGCAAAGGAAAGTAGCAGGACGAAAAGCAAAGCATTTCCAGGGAAGAGAAAACAAAGAATTCAGTGCGAAGCATTCTGAGGCAAAGGAAAGCAAAGCAGGGGCAAGAAGAGCAGAGGAAAGTAGAGCAAGGAAAAACAAAACTGTGCCGTGCAAAGCAAAGCAAGGAAAAACAAAGACAAGCGAAGCAAATGTAAGGAGCTGGCAACCAGTCCTGCTGCCGCTTCCCAGTGTCTGTGGGGGAAAGACCAGAAGGCCCTCATGCCAGGTACTGCTGGCAATGCAAAGGAAAGAAGTGTAAGGGAAAGCCAAGCCAAGGAAAGGAAAGCCAAATCAGGAAAAGTAAAATCAAGCAGGGTCACGAAAAGCAAAGCTTAGCAGTGGCAGGAGAAGCATAGCAAAGCAAAACAGTGCTTTGGAAACCAAACGTGGAGTTACTCAGCATCGTTCAAAATTCCCCCTCCGCCCCCCCCCCAGCCTGCCCCTGGCGAAAATGGGCCGGTGTCCGGGCTACGGGGGAGATG
>NW_023312133.1:0-1117 GCF_011077185.1 Oxyura jamaicensis
GTAGAGCAAAGGAAAGAAAGCAGATGGAGGCAAGGCAAAGCAGAGCAAGGGTAGGAAAAGCAAAGCACTGCCACGAGTACAAAGCAAAGCAAAACAAAGGAAAGCATGGCCTGAAAAAGCATATCCAGAAAAGGCAGAGCAGAGCAGGAGAAAGCAAAGGACAAGAGCACAAGAGCACAAGAAAAAGCAAAGTAGTGCCAGGAACTGTAGAGCAAAGGAAAGAAAGCAGATGGAGGCAAGGCAAAGCAGAGCAGGGGTAGGAAAAGCAAAGCACTGCCAGGAGTACTAAGCAAAGCAAAACAAAGGAAAGCATGGCCTGAAAAAGCATGGCCACGAAAGGCAGAGCAGAGCAAGGCAAAGCAACGCAGAGCAAAGTAGTGCAAGGAAAGTCACAGCAGTGTCAGTTACTGTAGAGCAAAGGAAAGAAAGCAGTTGGAGGCAAGGCAAAGCAGAGCAGGGGTAGGAAAAGCAAAGCAGAGATGGGAAAGCAAAGCAGTGCCAGGAGTACAAGACAAAGCAAAGCAAAGGAAAGCATGGCCTGATGAAGCAAAACAAAGCTCAGCCAGGAAAGGCAAAGCAGAGCAAGGCCAAGCAAAGCAAAGGAAAGTAGCAGGAGGAAAAGCAAAGCATTTCCAGGGAAGAAAAAACAAAGAATTCAGTGCGAAGCATTCTGAGGCAAAGGAAAGCAAAGCAGGGGCAAGAAGAGCAGAGGAAAGTAGAGCAAGGAAAAACAAAACTGTGCCGTGCAAAGCAAAGCAAGGAAAAACAAAGACAAGCGAAGCAAATGTAAGGAGCTGGCAACCAGTCCTGCTGCCGCTTCCCAGTGTCTGTGGGGGAAAGACCAGAAGGCCCTCATGCCAGGTACTGCTGGCAATGCAAAGGAAAGAAGTGTAAGGGAAAGCCAAGCCAAGGAAAGGAAAGCCAAATCAGGAAAAGTAAAATCAAGCAGGGTCACGAAAAGCAAAGCTTAGCAGTGGCAGGAGAAGCATAGCAAAGCAAAACAGTGCTTTGGAAACCAAACGTGGAGTTACTCAGCATCGTTCAAAATTCCCCCTCCCCCCCCCCCCCAACCTGCCCCTGGCGAAAATGGGCCGGTGTCCGGGCTACGGGGGAGATG
>NW_023312134.1:0-5029 GCF_011077185.1 Oxyura jamaicensis
GGGAAACTGAGCAGGGATGCTGAGGAAGACCGCGGCCTTCATCTTCATGACCACCAGAGGGCTCGAGACGACCCCCTAGCAACAGCTCGCGCAGCCGCAGGACATACCAGGATGTGACGCACACCGGAACTATCAGGCTATAAAAAGGGGACTCTAAGGGAAGTGGGTGCGTGCCGTTGGTGGAGCAGAGACTCCCTGGCCGCCCAGCTCTGTTTTGCTTGTTGGCTGCTTACTTAATAAAATCATTTGCATTATTGGACATGACCCTCTCTGTCAATTAATTGAGAGCTAATTTATAACAAATTTGGTGCCGTGACTCGGATGAAGGCAATTTGACTGAAGAAGCTCTTCGGAGGGGGCGCCCGGCCGATTTCGGCGGCCTCTGTTGAGAATATTTTCACTCAGATCCTTCACCAACGAACCCTAAAATTAGCAACAAGCAAATAAAGCCAGCAACCCCAAGTAATCTTTGTGCACAAAGACCGAACGAAGACTCAGGATTGAGTAAGTATAGGCCGGTGATCCGTTCGGTTGGGGTTGGGTATCCCAGAGCATGACGTGTGAGACGTCCAGTGGGACGAGGCGAGTGCGGACCCCTCGGTAGTGCGGTTCCCACATCCCGTGAGGGACTGGGCCACGAAAAGGGGGAAGCGCTGTGTGTGAGTGCGTGAAGGTGCTCCGGAAGATGGGACAGAAGAAAAGTAAGCCTTTTGGTCCCATGGGTAAGGGAAACTCTAGTGTGAGTTTACCTCCTATTCCCCCGGATAGTCCACTGTGGGTTCGAGTCCCACCAGAGTCGCTGGGTTAATGATTAAGAATTGGAGTGATTCCCCTTCTAGGTGGGGAAAGAGTAAAGTAAAGTGAATATGCACACCTTTGAATTAACTCAGAAACTAGAGCTAATCTGTATCTCCTAAAAGAAAAAGGAGGGGAAGGGAGACGTGACACCACCTCCCTATATACCCCCTCCTACGCCCACGGCCCTCTCCCTTCCAGGACCTGCCGATCCCCAATTCTCAGGGGAGTCGGATAGTGAGATTGACTCCAGTGCCCAAGGGCCAGTAACTAGGAGTCAAGCTAGAAAACAGAAACTAAAAATGGAGGGAGGGTTGTACCCATTAAGAGAAATAGCGATGGGAGGACCACAACCTGGAATGGGATATGTAGTTGTCCTGGACCAGTTTCTGGGTCCTAATATATATACCTGGGAAGAACTGCAATCTATCCTGGGAATTTTGTTTACATCTGAGGAAAGAGGAATGATTAGGCGAGCTGGGATGCGAATTTGGGATCAGCAACACCAGCAAGGTCCAGCTGCAGATGTTAAATGGCCAATGCAGCCACCTAATTGGAATAATCAGGACCCGATCCATCGCGGCCATATGCAAGATTTGAGGACTATCATTATTCAGGGAATTCGGGAATCAGTCCCGAGAGGGCAGAATATCAACAAAGCCTTTAATGAGCAACAAAAGAAAGATGGTAAATATAGATTGGTACATGACCTAAGAGAAATTAACAAGAGAACCGTGACCAGATTTCCTGTTCTGGCAAATCCCCATACCCTGTGAAACAAGCAAGCAATTAGTAAATATAAAAGGATGATTAGCTAGCTAGGCAGTAGGATGAATCATTATCTAGGTATTAAGAATAGAATAGATTAGTTACTCAATATTATCTGTTAGTCAAGGGAGAAGCAGTCTGAGTCTGTAAGATATACTATCAGGAGCCAAGAGGTGAAGAATAGGTGAAAACTAAGTAACAAAAACTTGCCAGGCATCCCGTCTTGGGCAGGAAACAGATGGACAACAAGGACACAAATTAGCTCAGACTGATAAGGACATTGCAAACTTGCCAAATCACTACATTCTAGATAAAGGGTGAGAAGTATACTATGAGGAAGACATACGGCCTTCCTCCCAAAGACCACTGCCCATGTCCTTAAGACCCCTGCCCACAATTCTTGGAAGAATCTGCGCAAGTGCAAAGGACTGATAAGCTAATTAGCATAAGATGCGTGAGTAGGCGGGTTTAGGTAATGAATATGTATAGGCGTTAATTGAATATTCATTGTTCTGCTGTATAAATGTGAGATAGTTTGTCACTTGGGGTATGCACATTAGGTGGAACCATCCCCCGTGCATCCAGCGCTGTCAATAAAGAATACTTCATCACTAAGAAGAAATTTTGACTTCGTTCTTTAAATCAGTCTGGCGACCCCAGATGGGACAACCTCTCTGCCCGGCTGCAGGACCCGCTGGGAATAGGACTCCCTAGGGTACCCCCGGGATTTCCCGGAGGGACTCCTTGACTCAACGGATCACTGCGGAGGCAGACAAGGACCCCATCGCTGTAAGTGACGATATTCTTTATTTTTGTTTGTTTGTTTGGTAAACCGGTCATTTGGTGCTGCCTATAAGTCGGAAGGTAAGCTTCTGCAGGGTAGTGTTGGTGTATACTTTTGTGGCTAGCACCTTAAGTATACGTTGGATCTGTTTTGGTGGCATTTAATTGCCGTTGGGAACCTTGGCAAAAGGTTTGCCTTTAAGGTTCATTTGGTACCGTGTTACTTATTTTGGTTTTCTGACCTACTGAATGTGGAAGCAGCCCTGGGTTCTGATGACTTGAAGCTGACACTGAAACGGACTCGATAAGTATTAACTGTGCATCGTGGGAGGGGAGAAAGCCCTGTTTAATCAAAAGCGGGTGCAGACAATTTAACAGCCATCTATCAAATTCCCCTGAAGAACGCTCCTGCTGCCGAGAATTCACACCTTGTAGTTTGACTGCAACTGAACTGACAAGTGAGGCAGAGAAGTGAAATGGTGGGGAACCAGTGGAGGGAGAGGCTGAATAAAGCCCATTAAAACACCCCGAGAAAAATGGCTTTCAACCACCTCCTACGATGCATAGGAATCAGTATCCTGATACTGGCAGGCTGGGGGTTTGCACATCACCCCCACCAACCTTTTAAGTGGAGCCTGATTCAGTGGGAAAGCCAAAAGGTCATTGCAACCCAGATAACAGTAGGAGGACCAAGTTTTAACTCCACCCTATGTCAGCTGGTTCCGAGGCCCCGATGTTGGGAATATATGGGATTTTATATGTGGGAAAGGAATTCGTAGGTGGCTTTGCGCTGCTTCCCACGTCCTTGTATTAGAGATAATGAGGAAACAAGCTAGAGACAAGTGCATGGAGAAGCTAGACCAATTATAAGTTGTTATCGGCGCGTGCTGTAGTTAGTTGCCTATATATACTCTGTGAGAACCTGCAATAAAAGAGAACGATTATACTCGCATCGAGGTTGCATCGTTACTACAGTCCGTTTCCCTTTCCGACAACATTTATATGTGCCCTAGTTCGAATCCTGGAAAGGGGTACTGTAACGCCCCTAATCAATATTATTGTAGTTACTGGGGTTGCAAGACTATAGCTCCTAGTTGGATACCAGGGGACGGTATAGATAAATATTTAAAGGTCCAGTGGGGTCCATATGGGTGTATCCCACCAGGGGGATGGAAACGTGGAAACTGTACATTCCTTTTTTTTAATGTCACCCAACCCACGGATGTAGGATGGGCCCTAAGGAAATTATGGGGTGTAAGGTATTGGGAACCTGGGACTGATAGAGGAGGATCAATATTAATAAAGAGGGAAGAAGTGGGAACTTCCCAGTCGGTGGGTCCTAACAAGGTATTGCTGGAGGAACCCCCGAGGCCTAAGACTACAGAGGTCCCTGGAGCGTTAACTCCTAATGATACGGTGGTAGTTCCTACGGGGGCAGAAGAGACCGGAAATGGAATTACATCTGAGAATGAAATCATACCTGAGAACAATATGTGGAAGGTTATAAATGCTGGTTATCAGGTATTGAATCAAACAAATCCAAATATAACCAAACGTTGCTGGCTGTGTGTTAGTATAAGACCCCCGTATTACGAAGCCATTGAGGATTTGGGTAACCTTACTCATTCGAACAAGAGCGACTCTCCACAGTGTAGCTGGGGAAAGAATATAGGAATAACACTGACTCAAGTATCTGGAAGTGGTAGGTGTGTGGGCACAGTTCCCAAAGGAAAGAGTAATTTATGTAATATCACAGAAAGTGGAGACCAGTCAGCCCAATGGTTAATTCCAGCTAATAATACTAGGTGGGTTTGCTCATCACTGGGAGTTACCCCTTTCCTGTCGTTAAAGCTCTTTAATGCATCTCATGATTTCTGTGTACACGTAATAATTATACCAAGGATTCTATACCACTCTGAAGAATATGTGTATGCTCAACACACGGTAGCAGATTACCATCTGGAAAAGAGAGAGCCATTTACGGCCGTAACTTTGGCCACGTTAATGATTTTAGGAGCAGCAGGAGCTGGTACTGGAGTGGCTTCGCTGGTTAAGCAAAGTCAAGAGTTTACTTCTCTGCGCATTGCAGTTGATGAGGACCTAGCCAGAATTGAACAATCTATTTCGGCTTTGGAAAAATCAGTTAGATCACTCTCCGAGGTAGTATTACAAAATCGTAGAGGATTGGACTTGGTCTTTTTGCAACAAGGAGGGCTATGCACAGCCTTAAGAGAGGAGTGTTGTGTGTATGCTGATCATACTGGGGTGGTAAGGGACACAATGACGAAACTCCGAGAGGGTCTAGAGAAAAGAAAGAGAGAAAATGAGGCTCAGCAAAATTGGTATGAATCCTGGTTTAATTATTCACCTTGGCTTACTACTTTGTTGTCAACTATAGCAGGACCTTTATTGCTGTTAATAGTAGCATTAACTTTTGGACCATGTATTTTTAATAGAGTAATTGCAATTGTAAAAAGCCGCCTGGAAGCAGCACACTTAATGCTTATACACGCTAAGTATGAGCCGTTAGATCAAGGTGAGAACATAGACGCGCTGGTGCTTAGTCGCCAGGCGCTCCAAGAATTCAATGCACAAAATAAGTGACCAAAAAAAGAAAAGGAGGGATTGTAATATGTTATAGATGTTTGTTCATTGTTAAAATAGGGAAGTCCTGCTAAGGGGC
>NW_023312135.1:0-6103 GCF_011077185.1 Oxyura jamaicensis
TTGCCCTAGAAAGAGGCTAGCCAATTGCCTCTGTTTTCTGAAGCCACATCCAAATTTTTATTTATTTATTTTTTTCTCCATTGCATTTCAAACGTTGGTTCAAAAATTCCATAGGGGTTTCTTTTGGACCTTGTTGGAACAAATTCTCAATTCCCAATTTAACCAGATTTCTGTATAGCCGTTCATAATTTCCGTAATATAATATAATTTTCTGTATAGCCATTCTGATTTAAAGAACGAAGTCAAAATTTCTTCTTAGTGATGAAATATTCTTTATTGACAGCGCTGGATGCACGGGGGATCCTTCCACCTAACGTGCATACCCAAAGTGACAAACTATCTCATATTTATACAGCAGAACTACGAATATTCAATTAACGCCTATACATATTCATTACCTAAACCCGCCTACTCACGCTTCTTATGCTAATTAGCTTATCAGTCCTTTGCACTTGCGCAGATTCTTCCAAGAATTGTGGGCAGGGGTCTTAAGGACGTGGGCAGTGGTCTTTGGGAGGAAGGCCGTATGTCTTCCTCATAGTATACTTCTCACCCTTTATCTAGAATGTAGTGATTCGGCAAGTTTTCAATGTCCTTATCAGTCTGAGCTAATTTGTGTCCTTGTTGTCCATCTGTTTCCTGCCCGAGACGGGATGTCTGGCAAGTTTTTGTTACTTAGTTTTCACCTATTCTTCACCTCTTGGCTCCTGATAGTATATCTTACAGACTCAGACTACTTCTTCCTTGACTAACAGATAATATTGAGTAACTAATCTATTCTATTCTTAATAGGTAGATAATGATTCATCCTACTGCCTAGCTAGCTAATCATCCTTTTATATTTACTAATTGCTTGCTTGTTTCATTCCCCCCTTTTCTTGATGCATGCAAATTCCTTTGCATTAAATGTACCCATATTTCATAATACAACAAAACAAACACTTAAACAATATACATACAAATATTCCCAATATCACAAAAGCAATCGTAATAATAAAAACCTGTTTCAGCCACTGTATAGCCAAGAAGTTACTTTGTTCCACATTTCTTCAAAACTCCATGAGAGATTGTCTTTGGTGACTTCATGTAATATTTTAGTCTGTTTCCATATTTCCTCTAGGTCAGTGGAAATTCTCCCACTTTGATCCACATACACACAACAACTAGTATTAACAATTGTACATACTCCTCCTCGAGCAGCCAACAACAAGTCTGTTATAAATTAGACCACACAATTTTCTGGTCTATTGAAATTATTTTATTAATCAAGTAAGCAGACACAAGCAAAACAGCGCTGGGCGGCTGGGAGTCTCCGCTCCGCAACAGCACGCAACTTCCCTTTCCAGGGTTGCTGTTTTATAGCAGTCGAATTCCGGCTTGTCAGGACTTGTTGAACTGGCTGAGGCTGCGCAGTCTATTGTTGAGAGGGGGGTCGTTGTTCCTCTGCCGGTGATCACGCGTTGTGCTCGTGTTCAGGTGGGGGAAGTGAAGTGGCAAAAAGGATGTCTTGTGGTAAGGAACTTCACAGAGTCTGGTTTCACTCAAGGATGTTTACCCAACACCCCCTCCTGCTATCTGTTTACTTAATCCTCCCCCTTATCAAGGCCATTAAATTGTGCACCCTTATCTCCTCAGCAGATCCTCCAAATTCCTCAAAGACAATGAACAAACCCCCACTAATTTATTACAAAGTCTAAGGCCATTCTGTTTTGTAACACCACTTGTGATAAGCTAGATATTTCTTGCTGTTGAGCTTTCGTAACATCAATTGTCCTATTTTCTAATTTTTCTATTACTGCAGATATGTTGAGTATTGTTTTTTCCAACTCACTCACCCCTAACCATGGGATAAACCAACAGGCAAAACTACAGAAAGCAGTAGGTCTTTCTACTAAGGGATTTTTGATTTCCAGTCCAATTCTCCAAATATGATTTCTCAAATACCCCCGTGACAAAGAATCATGTATCGTCATATTAGGGACTACTGCTTCCAAGTTACAAGTTCCCATCCAGTGTTTTTTTTTTGTAAAACCTTCCGAGCTGTATCATTACACAGCCAGTAACATCCTCTTCCCTCTGGTACTGGCCAAGCCGTAGAGTTAACAAAAATTGAGGTACCAATAGATAAAGTGATGTTACAAGATGACTGGTTTCCCACATATGTTATGGGGTTACAATCAATTTTCCCTTGTCCTTTGGGTGGGTTACATCTCTGAACGCAAGTATACTATGACTCTTGTACCTTAGGACTATTTATTTCTAATTTCAGAATCTCATCACCTTCAATACCCCAAGAGGTATTCCTCCATAAGTTTTCCCAGGATTTATTCCTAGGTAGGGGAATTCCGATTAGAGATATGCCTTTATCTCCGTGTTCTGGCATATGTGTACATATCCAGCAATTTGTTTTACCCAGAGTGTGAGAAACTCCTTGTACCAGAGATAAACATGTGTTTTTATCCCATAAAGTCAAGTATAAATTAGGTAGCCACCGCATTACAATTACAACCTGAAGAGCCGTAATTTGGTAGATCCTATTGGGGTAGCAGTCCATGATTTTCCAGGAGCTCTCTTCACTCTCGAATAGTGGATCCAAGCAGCTTGTTCTTTAATCTTGATAGCAGTATGCATCGTCAACAACACCTGATATGGTCCGGTCCATCTTTCTTCTAGGGGTTGTCCTGAAAAAATCTTTATATATACATAATCCCTGGGCTTAAAGGGGTGGATTGGTTGATCCAGCCCTCTAGCCCTGGTCCCTAAAATCAATTTATGTACTTTATTTAATTGTTTCTGAAGTTCAGTTATATAAGCATATAAATATTCTGATCCTAACTGTGTTAGATCCTCTCCAGTAAATAGAAATTGATACGGCCTCCCATATAAGATTTCAAAGGGACTCAAATTCTCCTTTACTCTAGGTTTAACTCTAATTCTAAGTAATGCTAAAGGAAGGGATTGAGGCCATGACAAATTAGCTTCTTGTCCAATTTTAGCTATTTGTTGTTTAATTAAATGGTTCATTTTTCTACTTGTCCACTTGCCTGCGGTCTATAAGGAGTATGTAGTTGCCAATCTATCTTTAGAATCTTACATATCTGTTGTACCACTTGCGCACAAAAATGTGAACCTCTATCAGAGGACATTGCTACTGGAATTATTTCATTTAACAAGACGTTAACCACTTCTCTTGCTTTGTTTGTTCGACAGGGAAAGGCTTCGGGCCATCCTGAAAACGTGTCGGTCAGGACCAATAAATAACGATACCCCCCTTTTTTTAGGGAGTTCTGAAAAATCAATTTGCCACTGTTGTCCCAGATAATTTCCTTTACCAATTATTCCAAATTTTATTTTATTCTTAGTATTGGGGTTGTTGTGTAAACAAATGCTACATTGTTGAGTTACTTGTTTTATCGTTGTATATAAATTTTGTCCCACTAATGTCTGACTCAGGCTCTTATGCAATATGTCAGCCCCCCAGTGTGTTTTATTGTGTTCTGTAAGAACTGTGAGGCATATCAAATTAGAGGGTATTACTACTCGGTTATCTTTTAAATATACCCATCCATCTGGTTTCATTTTACCTTTCAAATCTTCAATTAATTTTAAGTCTTCTTTTGTATAATTTGGCTTTTGGTTTATGTATATAGTTTGAACTTTACCGTCTGGTATCAAAGATGATGCCTTCAGTTAATCCAGCTACCTGCTTAGCCTCTTGATCTGCCAATCGATTTCCAATTTCAAAATCGGCGTTCCCCTTTTGGTGTCCCCGACAATGCATGATAGCTACCTTTTCTGGTTGTTTTACCACCTCTAACAATTTTAAAATTTCTTCAGCATGTTTTATCTGTTTTCCCTGAGCGGTCAGCAATCCGCGTTCTTTCCAAATCGCTCCATGAGCATGCACCACACCGAATGCATATTTAGAATCTGTCCAGATATTTATTTTCCTTCCTGCTGCTAGTTCCAGTGCTCGCGTAAGAGCAATTATCTCTGCTTTCTGGGCGGACGTCTCAGGAGGTAATGGTTTAGACTCGATTACCTGTTGAGTGGTTGTAATGGCATACCCTGCCTTACGTTGTCCTTGTTTCACAAAGAATCTTCCATCTGTATACCTGTATATCTGCTTCCATCAGTATACCAAGATTCGTCAACATCTTCTAAAGGTTCTTCCTAAAGATCAGGTTGACTGGAATACACGGTTTCCATTATTTCATTCACTTCCCAGCTCTCGTCACAATGTTAGTGACCACAATTTCCACATCATCTTGTTCTACTAGTATTGCTTGGTATTTTAAAATCTCTGCAGGAGAGCCAATGACCTCCCTTTTGTTCCAAAACTGTTGAGACTGTATGGGAAACTAGCACTATCTTTTTCTGTCCCATTGTAAGCTTCTGAGCCTTCTGTATATTGATAACGACTGCTGCCACCGCCCGAAGACATCCGGGCCATCCTTTACTTACTTCATCCAGTTGTTTAGAGACGTAAGCTACTACTCATTTATAGGGACCCAGCTTTTGTGCTAATACTCCCAAAGCCATCCCTTGTCTCTCATGTGAAAATAACCAAAAAGGTTTCGACAGGTCCAGCACTCCCAAGGCTGGAGCACGCATCAATTCAAGTTTAAGTCTCTTAAAAGCTGTTCGCGCTTCTCCAGTCCAAACCAATTTTGACTGGTTACCTTTTATCAAGTCATATAGAGGCTTCACCATCAGTCCATAATTATAAATCCAAAGGCGACACCAACCTATCATTCCCAGAAAGGTTCACAGTTCTTTTATCGTTTGTGGTTCCGGAGTTCGACAAATGGCTTCCTTGCATTCAGTTCCCAGGTCTCGTTGTCCTCCTGAAGTCTCGAATGCCAGATAGGTCACACATTGCTGAACCAGCTGGGCTTTCTGTTGGGAAACTCGATATCCATTTAAACCCAGAAAATTAAGGAGACTGACAGTCCATTGAACACATCCTTCTTTAGTCTCAGTGACTATCAATAGATCATCCACGTATTATAACAAAGTCCCTTCAGTGTCCGGAGGTTTTCAAGTCTCAAGTTCCTTTGCTAATCGGTTTCCAAAAATGGTGGGGCTATTCTTGAATCCTTGAGGTAATACTGTCCACGTAAGCTGCATCTTTCTACCTGAGCTGTGGTTTTCCCATTCAAAGGCAAATAGGTTTTGGCTTTCTGTGGCTAAGGCTAGGTAGAAGAAGGCATCTTTTAAATCCAGTACGGTAAACCAAACTTGACTATTCTTTAATTTAGTCAGCAAAGTATAAGGGTTTGCCACTACTGGATGTATATCTTCGGTGATTTTATTTATGCCCCTCAAATCCTGAACTAGCATATAGCTTTTTCCATCTGCCTTTTTGATTGGCAATATGGGTGTATTGTATTCGGGTTCACATTCAACTAATAACCCATACTGTAGAAATTTATCAATTATCTCTTCAATTCCTTTCCTATCTTCTGTCCTCAAAGGATATTGCTTAACCTTAACAGGTTTCTCTCCTGGCTTTAATTTAATAATTTTTGGGGTCACATTTTTAGCTCTTCCAGGGACTTCGGTGGCCCAAACTCCTGGATACATTTGATCTGTGATCTCTGAGGGTATTTCACTTTTAGGGTCAGTTTGTATTAGTGCCAAGCTCAACACATTTATTAGTTGTTGTTCTCCTATCTTTAATTCCATTTTCCCTTTTTCAAAGATAATTTCTGCTTCTAATTGTTCTAACAAATCTTGACCTAATAGAGATTTTGGAGATCCAGGTAGACATAAAAACCTATGTATCCCTATTTGTTTCCCCAGTTTGTATTTCAAGCATTGCAAGAGAAACGCCTTTTCCTGTTGGCCAGTTGCTCCTATTACATTTAGAGACTAATTAACACAGAGAAAGAAGCCCCTTTAACCAACAAAAATTCAAGCCTCTCTCTTCATTCCCTAGCTTTATTTCAACCAGTGGACCTGCTAGGGTAGGTGCCCCAGGTCCCCGTTATTCCTGACTGTTGTAAGTTTATCCTGCAGCCAAAGACAATTTCCTTCTGATATCAGGGGGCCAATTGCCCTAGAAAGAGGCTAGCCAATTGCCTCTGTTTTCTGAAGCCAC
>NW_023312136.1:0-10579 GCF_011077185.1 Oxyura jamaicensis
TACACTATTCCCGATACAAGCCAGGATGTCATTGACCTTCTTGGCCACCTGGGCACACTGCTGGCTCATGTTCAGGCAAGCATCAATCAGCACCCCCAACATCCTTTTCCTCCACATAGCTTTCCAGCCACTCTCCCCTCAAGCCTGTAGCACTGCATGGGGTTGTTGTGGCCAACGTGCAGGACCCGGCACTTAGCCATGCTGAACCTCATCCCACTGGCCTCTACCCATCCTGTTCAGGTCTCTCTGGAGGGCCTTCCTACCCTCCAGAAGACTGACACTTCCCCCCAACTTGGTGTCATCTGCAATCTTAGTGAGGATGCAGTCAATTCCCTCATCTAAATCATGAATAAAGATATTAAGAGGATAGGCCCCAGTGTGGTCTCTGAGTGTCCAAAGTAGCTTGATCTGAAGGAAATTCCAGGAACAGCTTGGGGGAAAGATCACTCTAGCAGCTCTATTTATAGGCTGTATGGATAAGGCTGCATTACAGCCCAGAACAACCCTCCCATACTATCTCAACAGGCCTTGTGGCCTCACGTTCCTTATATAACTACACACCACTCCTAAGTTATGTCTCATATACCCTTGCTATCATTCCCTGCAGAGCCTGCTAGATTATGAAACAGCTACCATTATTTTAAGACATTAATGCACTGCGGAGGGGCAGGCGCTGATCTCTTCTTTCTGGTAAGCAGTGATAAGACCTGAGGGAACAGCATGAAACTCTATCAGGGGAGGGTCACACATGGTGTTAGGAAAAGGTTCTTCACCAAGAGAGTAGTCAGTCACTGGAACAGGCTCCTCAGGGCTCTGCTCTTCTAATGGTCATTCAGAACTACCTGGCCAGACATCCAGCTCCAAGGCAACCTTATGGATTCACAGATGAATCCAGCCCTGTCAAGCTACTCTCCTTGCTATGAAAATATCTTGGAGGATGGGTATAGGAAATAGTGGCATTTGTCAAATATAACTGTATTCCTCTAGTTATTAAAAAGGACAAAGCTCTTTATTGGCCTTTTATTCCATATTTGACAGGAAAGATTGTGGAGCAATTGCCTGAAGTATAGTGCAGACCCTGAAAGTTGGTATGGTGATATTTGGTTTGACAGTGATGATGAGGTCAAAGAGATTCTGAACGTAAATTGATTTCCTTGAGAACTTTGGTTAAAACTGACACTACTGTTGATAATGAAGATGAGATCCATACTACTGTGTGAACAATTCTATGGTGACCACCAGAGTTGGTTAAAATACAGGAGAAATTCTCAAGGTGGTCAGGAGAATCAGAAGTTGAGTGTGTTTGTTGAGTTTTTCTTGAAGGAGGAGACTGAATTATGCCGAGTGAGGAAGAAGCAAGAAGCTTTCGGGGACCAGGAGTACTTTTAACCACCACAACAGGACACCATAATTACTCTTTAACTG
The DNA here is from genome assembly GCF_011077185.1 of Oxyura jamaicensis. Lineage (NCBI taxonomy): Eukaryota > Metazoa > Chordata > Aves > Anseriformes > Anatidae > Oxyura > Oxyura jamaicensis. The sequence goes on from NW_023312136.1 coordinate 1,426, forward strand.
CAATAGCTGCATACTGGGCAGGTGGTATAGATCCCTAGGAGAGAGAAGAATGACTGGAAATTAGAGCCACAAGCCATTCTGACCTGGCTGTAGCAGTACAAAAAGCAGCCTGCATTCAGGCGATATATGAAAGAGAGAAATTCAGGAAATCCCCGATGCTAGCTCCTATTGATCCAGCTTAGTTAACCCCTCTCATCCGTGGACTCCTTGATTGTCTTAAGATGTTTGTAGCAAATATCCAGGATTGCATACAAACTGCTCATAGGGATGGTGATTGTGGTTGTAGACAAAATCTGCACTCCCCCATTCCCACCTGGAGTGATTTTGAACAAGACATAGATAAGTATGGACGCTGAATGGGCTGGATTATTTCATCCACTACTAAGCCCACAGATCACTCCTGGCGAGTTTGCCAAACCCATACTCAAAAATCCAGATACCCCAAATTCAAAGAGAGGTTCAAACCTAACAAGGAAGGGGGTGAGTTGTGGCATAAGGCCCTAGCTTTGGGTGCACCCTGACCAATCTTGCGTGGTGCCTCTATGGAGGACCTCCATACATTAGTCCAATCTCTGGGTAAGAAAATTATTCCAGCTGGAGAGAATTGCCTAAATGAAAAACTCCCAACCAATAAGGAAAGTACACCTTCTTCATTGAGCCTAATAGATGAGGCAGAAGCTTGGCAATAAAACCCCTAACCCAGCAGAGGGCATTGAGCCACTCTGCTTGGAGGGTATTAGCAGTTCAGAACACTCTGACCTTATCATTGCCATTCCATTGGACCCTGAAAAATATTGGTAAACTTTCTTATTGACACTTGTGCCCAAATGTCAGTAATTACACATGAGACAGCACAAACCCTGGACATAACACCTGGCTGATGCAGGGTTAAATTCACAAGAATTGATGGTGTGGAAAAAGATTGCCTCACTGCAAAATTTCACAGAAGAACAGAAATTAATCAAAGCAGAAGTATTAGTTGATGCTGCATATATTAATACTTCATGATTTGACATACTGCATGGGCAAATGTGGAAACTCCCAGATGGAACTGTGTGGAGTTTTGCGACACATCAAAGGGATTCAGGCACAGTGAAACTGTCTGTTACAAACAGCCATACCCTTACCCCTGCTAAAATCACAAATGTTCAGCAATATCTGTTGCCAGCAGCGATGCTTACGGGAATTGATGGAGTGGTAACAGAATTGGAAGGAAGAGGCATTAATAAAAGGACTCATTCACTTTACAATTTGCTGGTGCGGCTGGCAAAGAAACTGACCATGCAACAGCATTTTACAGTGGATTACAGATAGTTAAATGCTAACATCATACCTTTGACTGCCGCAGTTCCAAACATGGCAGAGATAGTGAAAGCCTTCTGTGCATCTACCAATAAAATCACTCCAATGGTTTGTTATAAACCAGAAGAAAATCCTACAGGATTTTACACTGGACAACCTGTGCTAGTGAAAATGCCTCACATTGGAACAGTAGCAATGGTACTAATTACTCCCAAATATCCCTACACATGGAAAGTAAAAGATTGTTATTTCACCCTCTTTCTTAACCTGCTGGTTGAATACAACCGAGCATATTTTATTTCCTTTTGTGTTCACAGGAATCCTGAGTGAACTGCATGTGAAGAATCACAAATCTGCAGTTTGGATTGATAATGCTATGTTTTACCCTGACCTTAATGCAATCCCTTTTGGTACATAGACAAAAAGACCCAAAATGGCCATGGTCCCAAGCCCATGTTAAATACACTGAATTATGGGAATACGTGCCATCGGGGAAACTTAAACTTAGCTACTGTGGTTGTGCATCGAGCTGAGGTGTTTCACTGTGACATCTAACCATGCATTGTCATGCAAAATCACTGGAACATTTCAAAACAAAAAGGACCTAAATCTCTCTACTTTAGTTTTAGATGGAATCAAAATATTTCAAAACATGAATGGAGTTGGAATGATACTCTTAGATTGGCTGAACTTCAAGCCACTTCAGGCCAGACAATACAAATCAGTTGCTGAATAACTAATGGGTCTACTTACAATAGGCCAACTGAAATTAAGACAATTTATAATGATTCTTCCAGACCACAAACTTATAGTACTGATTGTAACAAAATAACTGAACCAAATTCTGATTGCTGGCACAATCATACTTTCACCAAACATATAATTGTGGACTGTCTTTGGGGTTACAGAGGCACAGAATTACTATTTGAATTTATGATCGATACAGCAACATCTTCATTGACTGCAAAGGATAAGAAGCCTCTGACCCCGCAGATATTTGAAACTGTACCAACTCGGCCTCTCATTAGTCTAACTCTTTCCATCTTCAACACAGGTCCTTACATAACTGAAAATGTGGGACAACAGCAAATTCCCTTTAACCCTAGCTGGTCTCTAAAAAGGGTAAAGCTAGCGCTGCATCATGGGATGCAGCTGGGTTATTGGGAACAGGATTAGGTATATTAAAATGCATTGACGCTGAGGTCTGAATGAGTAGAACAACTGTTACTATGGATGACTTAAGGAAATTGGAATGACCAATAAAATCATCCTTATTGGCCTTAGGAGCAAGTCAATGGCTTCTATCAGACATCTTACCCCATTGGGAAAAAATTGAAGAAAATGATCATCAATAGTAAATACCCTTGGAAAAACTCAAGGTGATATTTCCCTTGCCTTGAGCTGCATCTAAGTGCAGTTATGGATACAGTCTGTAGCAGCAGGTATTATTAGAGAGGGAGAAGGAGGAACTTTACTCACTGAAATTCAAAAATTGATTTGGGATAATGCTTCAGAATTCGAAAAGGAGTTTGAAGCATGGTGGCAATAAGTCAACTTTACCTATTATTCAGACAGTGATAAAATTATTGCCTTTATACTTACCGTATGCAATGCCACAGTATCCAATGTATATCCAATCATTGCATTAGGACTCAGTTGTAATGGAACTACACTTTATCCTAAGGAGCATAAAGTATGGGCCCATCAAAAGGGAGGAAAGTGGCAAACAACTAATGTAAATGCATGTATTGTGCGTGAGCAAAAAACCTTCATCTGTGAAAGTAACATGCTTGAAGCCCAAGGCATTTGTCTTGACACTGAACAAAATATTTGCCACTTTGAGATACACCCTAATGAAACCCTTGAAACTGTACTTGTATGTATTGGGAAAGGCTATGTTTGCATGAGAACATATTGTGATTCTATAGTCATAGATAATACTATTGTAGATACCAGTAATGACTCTAATGTTTGTTTTTTTAATTTTACCAAAATTCTAGGATGCGATTTTAGTTACTCAGCTCCTGTCACCTCTTACCAACTTGTTACATTCAATTATATTCTGCTTCATGATCAGCTGCCTACGCCTATTGAAATAAACCTTATCCTGTTGCAGAAATTACTGTTACATGAAGATTTGAAACAGTTGATGAAACAAGTTTGAAAAGACGGACAAAAGACTAAAAACACCACTGGTGGGACACTTTATTTGGATGGTTGCCAACTACCACAGGAATCTCCAACAAAATGTTTCACCCTGTTGCTAATACTCACTGTATTATGCTTTATACTAACAATTAGTTTATATGTTAAACTTTGTATTATGATGAAACATTTAGTATCTCTACACGATATACATACACTCGATAATCCTCATCCCGAGAATGTATGTGATATACTCGACACATTCCAAATGTCATGAAGCTTGAGTGACTATAGACAGGGTGGATTATGTGGAGTAATTGCCTAAAGTAGCTAGGAACATTAAACTAATATTCACACTTTAAAGAAAACATACAGCATTTAATAAGCTTTCAGGGTGGAGTATAGCTGCATTACCTGAGCATTTCCTAGGCTTCCAACCTTAGATGCTATTGCACTAGAGGAGCCTGGTGTGGTGACTCTAAAGAACAGCACAGAATGTAGAGCAGAGTGGAGACACAGTGGCTAGGCTCTGTGGGAAGATGGGGACTCGATGACCCGATTGTTCTTGTGCACACCGAGACCAATAAGCTGCACATTTACTACCCTGAGCCAATGACCTGTCATGTTTTTGACAAAATGCTGCACTCTAGTGAATTATAATATAATTATCTAGTGAATTATAATATCATTATAATACCAAAACACACCTCCATCCCAAAAGCTACCACCTCCAAGATGTGACCACCCGTCACTGAGCACACATTCTGATTTTCTCAGAGCCTATATCTTTAAACGAAAGTGAGAAAACTTTTTACCAATCATAATATCAATATCATAATAAATAAATAAATAATATTTATAAATAAAATATTTAAAATAAATATCATAAAATCAACCAGTAATTCAGCAAGCCCAGGCTTTTAGAGGGAAACATAACATGCTGTATGTGACAGCTCAACGGAGGTGAGGCTGCCACAGCTCCATGCCTGCAGGTTCAAAACGTAGCAAAGCTGCAGATGTATTCCCAGCAGACACACACACACAAAGCAAATGCATACACTGTGTCTGGGAATTGCATAGCTATACTGTGTGCATTATTGGCAATATTTGCACATGTACTATACCCATGTTTACAGTAGTTACAGCAACAAATTCCATTTCAAAGAAAGAATTTAAAAGGAGGTAGGGAATGGGCAAAAAGTACAAAATACTTAAAAGAAAGGAAGGAAGGCAAGGCTTTTTATCCCTTCCAAAGTGCTGTAGTGTTCCTTTACTGGAGCCCTGTTACCAGATTTGGTAAAGTTAGAAACTGAAAATTGAGGACATCCTTCTGCAGTTGTTAATACCTCTTGCAAACTCAACTTCCAACAGGCAGTTTGCAGAAAACCTGGCTTTAGCTTTCCAGTCTCTACCTGCTTCATGGTCAATACAGTTAGGTCTCAGTTTGTGGTGGGCTACCATTTTTTTCAAGAGAAACCAACTGTATTCACAAAACCCAATTCACATACCAGTCTTCTCATACACACTATTGTGTTCTCAGCCCATCACCCTAGTTAGCCCAGAAGTTTCCTTCACAGCATTCCAAAAGTTTGGTAAATATTTCTAGCAGAGAAGACACATTTGCAAAAGGATCAGTTTCCTCCCTTCTTATATTGGGAGCCCCAGAGCTGAACACAGTACTCCAAGCAGGGTCTCATGAGAGCAGAGTACAGCGGAGAACCACCTCCCTCAGTTTTCTGGCCACGCTGCTTTTGATGCAGCTCAGGATATGTATGTACAAGGTGGTTTCCTGCAGCACCTGGGCACAGACACTCAGTCTGCTCTGTAGCTGCCCTGGATAGACAGGCACTCTTGTACCCAGAGGTAGCAAGGCAGGACTGTCTGTGCTGACCAGTCACAGGGCATAGACAGACAAGCATACTGACTATTTACTGTATACACTTTTACATATTTATTTATACACTATTTACACTAAACTGGCCCTTTTTTACTTATATATTTTCCTACACTTGTTCATGTTCAAATCACCTAAAACCCTCCTTTTCCCCACTTCTGAGCCCTCTCCTCATCCTCTAGATCCTGTCTGCCCTCAAACTGCTCTTCCTCTGCATTGCACATGTCCCACACCCTGGACAATCCAAAAGATGATCTGGAAAGCTGTTCCTCGTAACTTGTGAAGGTAGATTTCATGTCTAGACACTGGGGCTGAGCCTATTCTGGAATGGCCCCGGAAGGGCCCAGGGTAAGTGTTCAACCCTCAGGGTTCTTGATTTGGGTTCCCATCTGCCACCTGTGTTCCTCTGAGCTGGTGGAGGAGTGCCTTTGATGGGCTGATGGTACCTGTGATGGGCCTGGGAGTAGCTGGACAGGGCTATTTGGGCTCCATGTTCTGCCATTGTCTCTCTGTACTCCTTTGTGGGTGTGCAGACAAGTTTTTATCACATAAGCCTAACACAGGCTACTCATATGTTGTTTACATGCTAGTCTGGCTTTCTCTGTGGGAATAAGTTGGTATCTGCAATAGAAGGTAGAAGGGAGGTCTTAAGAAGCACACACACACCTTTCAGGATGTTTTTGTTTTAATTCATGATTGTCCTGCTCCAAGATGTTTTTGGTGTTAGCTGTACCAGGAATGGGATCAGATCCTCCTTTGATTCCAGTCTGTGAAGCCCATGGTGCCAGATGGGGAAGAACAGTAGCTGTAGCCTCACATTTGAAGATGTTCAGCAGACGTCAGCAAGGCAGAGACAGTATCATGGCTGAAACAGATTGATGCCTTTTTTTTTTTTTTTTTTTTTTTTTTTCTGCAGAAGTGTATGTAGGACCAAGCCTTTTTCTTCAGACTCAGCTGAGACATTATGGCTTTAAGTGAGTGGTTTTAGCTGGAATACAAGCTATTTAATGTTTGTTGCTGGAAATGTTTGACCAGACCAGAGGTGTTTTTCCTTACTGCCATTATGTTTTAAGTCAGCAATGCCACAGTTTTGTAACAGGCATGGCATGGCATTGAAATGGTCTCTTCAGAGGACATTAGACTATCAGATTACCTCTGTTACACAGAAGGCAGAAACTGGCTGATGTGGGTGTAGTCTCAACACTTTCAGGGTGTTTTCAAGGTGGAGCAGACAAAAAAAGGGAGGGAGAACTTGTTACCCCCCCAGCCTTTTATTTTATGGTTTGCCTACTCATAGTCAGTCTGTTAGGCACAGTTAAGTGTACATATGACCTGTGGCAGGTCAGAGGAAGTTTGGTGTAAATGCCTCAGCATTGCACACTGCTTGGACCACACCATGGTGTTGAGGTGGTATCTGTCCCATAAGAATACTATCTGCTGCTGTCAGTGGGCTTACAAACTCATGTCTGAGCTGCCATCTTGAGTTGATGCAAAGGGCCTGTCAGCCCTGGTTTCTGTAATGAACTGATAGAGATCCCAGAGTCTGAGGAGGAGGTCTATCATACATACAGATCCATGTTGTTGATAGGAATTTGACCGGTCCTACTCTGGATAAAAAAAATAGGGAAGGCATCAATACAGCAGTATGGCATGGATACAAGAGTAGCATCATCTAGATCAGTGAGAACAGCAAAGTGAGGTGCAGCAGAAGGTGGTGTTGTTGCAATGAGCATTTCATATGGGTAAAAATTCCAGTAGAAGAAGCAGTTCAATAATAGAATCCTGCAAATATTTGTGCTAGGTCTGTACTTTTCAACATCTTCACAAAGTGTAAAAGAAGGCAAATGGGGAGGTGAAAAAATAGTAGTATGTCAAACAGGAGTTTTTGTCCTGAGGGGAAACACTTTAGAAATTTATAAATGTAGAAAGGTCTTGAAGGGAGTGATCAGGGCCTGCTTCTCCACAGTCTCTGCCTGGCCACTTAGAATATTTAGGCAACTTTATGGAACAGAAGATAGAGAATGAACAACTACATGAGAGAGTTGGTTTTGCTGTCTCTGGAATGTTTGCTTGCATATCACTTTGATGAACAAAAATTAAAAGCAGATCTCATTTTGGGTTTAAATGTCCTCTAAATTCTGTTTCAAAAAGTCTTGGAGAATTAGAGGTTTAACCTGAAAAAAGTCCCCTTGTAACTAAGCTACACGACTTAATAGAATAATCAGTTACTAGGCCGGATTACCAGAAAATTCAATTAATTTTTGTTTTCTGGAAAGAGCCTTTTTAGTTAAAATCTAGTGTCTTCCTAAAGCAAAATTTATAAGGCATAGTTACATGCAATTGCAAAGAAATAATCATTTTCTCCCTTGAGAAAATAATAATTTTCTTGGGTGAAATACATGATCAGGATGAAGCAGGATGTCTGAACAAACCACTTTAACAGTGGCTGAAACACTTTGAAAATACCCAAAGTCAGATTTTTTCACTGATTGAATATAAATGAGTAAGGAAAAAATTTAACCCTTATAAGAATTCAGGATAGTGATTAAAATACAGCTTTGAACTCATCTTCCATGAGAAAGCCTCTACAATTTTTTATTATCTAGACATTAATGATCTATAGATTGTTGAAGAAATAAATAGTAATTACAAATCAAAGTGATAGAATTTCACATTTTGTGCAATTATCTTTCACTTTGCACCACAGGAGGCATTTACTCTTCACTTTCTGCCTTGCCAATTTCACGGCTCTTTGCTCGAAGCTTGTTGACCTGTGACTCTGCAATGTCAGCCCGCTCCTCTGCTTCCTCCAGCTCATGCTGGATTTTGCGAAACTTTGAGAGATTGACATTGGACAACTCCTCCTGTGGACAGGAAAAAAGTTATGAAAATTTTGTCATTTCCAATTTTCCTTCAGTGTGGTGATATGATATTCAATAAGGGAACGGGAAGATGCAGAAACATAGAATCAGGGTTGGAAAAGACCTTCAAGATCATCTGGTCCAACAATCACCCTACAACCAAGGTCACCCACTAAACCATGTCCCTAAGCACCCCATCCAACCTTTACTTGAACACCCCCAGGGATGATGACTCCACTACTTCCCTGGGCAACCAACTCTTTTGGAGAAGAAATGTCTCCTAATTTCTAACCTAAACTTCCCCTGGCACAACTTGAGGCCATTCTCTGTAGTCTTATCACTAGTTACCTCTGAGAAGAGGCCAACCCCCAGTTTCCCACAGCTTCTTTCAGGTAATTGTAGAGAGCAATGAGGCCTCCCCTGAGTCTCCTCTCCAGACCAAACAACCTCAGTTCCCTCAGCTACTCCTAACAGGACTTGTGCTCCAGGCCCTTTTTCGATCATAAAGCAGTATTACATACCTTCAGGTTTTTTCAACAGTTGTGAGGTTGGCAGCAATCCATATTCTGTGCAAATTACTGACAGGAATTGCTTATCACCTGTTGGACTGTGGGGCTAATTCACCTTGAATGCCTTATTTCACCTTCTCCCTTTCCTGAGGCAGCCTAATTAGAAAGCACTTCATTACTAGACTATCATTTATACCTTGGCATTTTGAGGGCAACAAACTACCTTCTTCCTTTCTGGCAACAAAAGCAGAAGCAAAGGCAGAAGAAATTGGAACAACACTCTTGGCTTGCTCCCAGTTACAATTGTCCTCATATTTCTACTGTCTGTGTATAAGACCACTTCATATGGCTAACTTGAAATGTTATCTAGTAGAAGCAGAGAATCAAAATGGTGTTGGGAAGAACTGGCTTGGTTTCCATGCCAGAATTGTTAAGCTAATAAA
>NW_023312137.1:0-5581 GCF_011077185.1 Oxyura jamaicensis
TAGTCTTCCTCCCAGGCTTTGTCCTTCGGTCGTCCTTCAACTCCCTCTTTCTCCTTATTTGGTGGATCTCTTTGCTGGTTATCAGAGGCTTGCGCAGTGTCCCATGCAAAAGTCTGCAGTTTCCTAAAAAAAACTCCTTAGTCCTCTTATCTCCCAGACTAGAGTCTCAATGTTCGCCCTTCAAACCCTCTATTTACACAAATTGCTGGATCGTTCCTTTGCATGATACAAGAACTATGTACACTAATCACTCTGTTTTTCTTAAATAGGAGCTTATATTTCATCATGCGGCCCTAGCATTGTTCCATACTGACACGAATCAAATAAACACATTTCACAATCCCCCATTTCTTTTTTTTTTTTCATGGTATTGATTCGTGTATTATTATTATTATTATTATTCAATTGAGTCAATACTTGCCAAATTGGTACCAATTTTGGATCCTCTTTTGTTTTTATTATCATCAGGGAAAGGGTTTTCCCTTACCCTGGTTCTGGGTCAACACGTACCACAGATATTTGCATTCCTTGTATAACCGAGTGTATTAGTCAGGTAAAACAGGGTATTAAACATGGAATTATTGAATTATTAAACAACCCTCCACATATTCCCAGTAAAACTATCCTGATTCTAGTAAGCCAACCACTACCCATAAAGTCCCTCCATAATTCTCTTAAATTGATTTCATTCCAAATTTGAACTGGGACATGTGCAATTTTCTTCATTTCTTTTTACAAGTTCATTCACAGCTTTTCCTTCATCATCAATATCTAAACAGCAGTTACTTAAGGTTAAATTTTCCACAGACTCCTCCTTCTTGTGCTAGCAAATAATCTAAAGCTAAGCAATTTTGATACAAAGCAGTTCCCATCTTGGTATTTTGTTTTGCAATTAATCCGAGTGCATCTCCGCTTTTATTCACAACAATTTCTACTACAGCTTGCAACCTAAATATTCTATTAAGCATATCTCTTGGGGTCCTATAGCCCCAGGATCCATTCTCCAACAAGCACAACCCCAATTTGAGGGTCCACGGTAATGATAACTCCTCTCCCACGGATAATCTCTTATCCAATCAGTGTAACACGTAGAAGCCACTGCTCCACCCTTTCTAGGACAAATGTACTTGCGCTGGTTACTATATCTCTTCCAGCTCAGGCTTCCGCAATCAGTATATGGGTCTTCATCTATAATATCACAGGCATCTAAGGTTATTGACACTGAGGTATTCAGGGTGGTTACAATTTCACTTGTTCCAATTAATTTCTCTGCATAGAGCATACTGAGTTAGGTTAAAAATGCAGCTTCCTCTTTTCTGGCCTTTACAGTCATAGACAGTATGATACACCAATGTCTGGGAGCTCAAGCATCCTTTTCTAGTTGACTGCAGTTGTTGGCCATAGCTTGGTCCAAGAAACTCACCCCAAGTAGGACTAGAAGAGGTCCGGTAAGGGCCATAGTGCTCGGCGGTCACAGCCCGAAGGGGTTGCAGCCCTTGGCAGACCTTCCTAGCCGCAGCACCAGTTCCCTATCCGGTCTTGCCCTCTTCCCTAATCTTAAAGGGGTGTACATTGCAGATGTACCTTCTCGGTACCTTCAGGGGATAATGCTTAACTGATCCCTGTTATTGATAAATCTCTTCCCTTAGTAGGTATCTATTCAAGAGGTTCTTTGTTTACTAATTTTACAGGAGTAATTACAATAAATTTGGAGTAATTACAATAAAGGAGTAATTAAATTCCCACAGCAACTTAGCTTATGCTCTTCGATGAAGGCTTCTTCAAGTCCATCTGTTAGTTTCTCCTGGTTCCAATGTTACTTTCCACTCTTCCACTGGACCTTTTACTTACGACACGTGTCCATCCTTTTTCAGCAGTTCTCACAGCTGTTTCCTTGTTAACAGATAACAGCTAATAGATAGCAGTTAATAAATATTGGTTGTTTTCTCTTTAATAAAACAAGAAAAGGTCCTTCCCAGAGGGGAGATAAGTTTTCTTCTTGCCATGTTTTTATTAGAACCCTATCTCCTGGTTTTAACTGGTGAATTGCAAATCCTAAAGGTGGTGTCTGAGTAATCATCCCAGTTTCTTTTAGCTCTTTTAATCTTTAATCTTTTTTAATCTTCTACCAGTGGTAATTATATATTTCTGGATACTACGATCCTCAACTACATTGTTCCCTAAGGGCATCCCTTGAGAATAAGGCATGCCATATAACATTTCACATGGTGATAATCCAGTCTCAGTGTGTAGTTTAGTTCTAATATTTAAAAGTGCCAATAGTAAGCATTTCGTCCAGGGCATTTGTCTCGATCATTAACTTAGCCAATTGTTGTTTTATTGTTTGATTCATTCTTTCTACTTTCCCCGAGCTTTGTGGGTGCCACGGAGTGTGGTATTCCCACTGAAAGCCTAATTATTGACATAATAATTTTATTATTTTAGAAGTAAAGTGTGTGCCCTGATCAGAATCAATGTACTGGATTATCCCATATCTAGGTACTAAGTGTTCTAATAACATTTTTACCACCGTTCCAGAGAACAAGCAACCCAAAACAGCAAGGCATTTGAATCACCCCTCTCTGTTCCCTCCTCCAAACTCTTTACATTCCTGATGTTATCACCAACCATGGGGCTTGTCAACCCCCATGGCCACACTCTCACATCTCCCCCTTCTTTAACATAAAAAAAAAGTGCGATTAACACAAATTAAGAAAGCACGATTAACACAAACTAAAACACAGAGAAAAACTACCAGGCATACTAATTCTATCTTTAACAAACTTTGTAACCACATCCCTGGGAAAGGCAGGTACTGAGTGCTGCCCAGCCGGGGGGGGGCTCTGGCTGCCCCTCCAGCTCCTGGAGTCCTTGTTTGTAGGTCCTGCATATGCCAGCCGGACACTCCCGGACGTTGTTTTTTGTTTGAGCTGGAGTCCAAACTGCAGAGGAGGGTGCTGTGATCATGTTAAGGCAGATGATGAGACAGCCGGACAGACTCGTGGTGTTGACATCCACCTAGGACCAGCTTCTGTTAAAACACAAGCACAACCTCGGCCCCCAAGTTATTAGAGTGTAGGGCCCTTCCCAGTAATTGGTGCTGTAATTTTTTATTTTTATTTATTTATTTATTTTTCCATGACTTGTGCTCTTCCTTTAACTGAGTTTCTCCCAGATCTGTCTTCTAGATCTGTTTGTTTCTTTTTCTCCTGCAAGGACAGATGCAAGGACCTTCCGTCCATCGATTAAAAAAAATTAAAAAACATAGCATACTTTATCTATCTTTTCCTAGGTTTCACACCCCTACTCTTCCTTCTTTGTTTTAGAAGCTGTCCTGGTTTAGTTAGGATAGAATTAATTTTCCTCCCAGTAGCTGGTAGAGTGCTATGTTTTGAATTTAGAATGAGAGTAATGTTGATAACACACTGATGTTTTAATTGCTGCAGAGCAGTGCTTACACTAAGCCAAGGACTTTTCAGCTCCTCCCTCTGTCCTGCCAGCGGGCAGGCTGAGGGTGCAGCAGGAGCTGGGTGCAGCAAGAGCTGGGAGGGGACAGACCCAGGACAGCAGACCCAAACTGGCCAAAGGGGTATTCCATACCATCTGATGCCATGCTAAACAATGCATAAGGGTGGCTAGCCAGCGTAGGGGGGCCAGCCACCTGAGGACAGGCTGGGCATCGGTCAGCGGGTAGCAAGCAAGTGCACCATGCACCATCCACTCCGTACACATCATTATTATTATTTTCTGTCCCAATAAACTGTCTCTATCTCAACCCACAGGCTTCAGTTTTTCTCGTTTCTCTCCCCTATCCCATAGAGGGGGGAGGATGAGCGAACGGCTGTGTGGTGTTTAGCTGCCGGCTGGGTTAAACCACAACAGAAGCATACATAAATTGATACAAAGGAACACTTGAATAATACAACTGGACACAAAAATATACATTTTTAGAGAAATTCACATCAGTAATTGTATAAAACTTTCTTCTGTACTAAGGGGTCCTGAAAATTTAGGATTAAAACATTCACTTTGTAATGTAATGTAAAAGGGCTATCATGACAGTCCTCAAAGGCCACTCTATAGCACACTGACATATTCAAGGCTCTCAGCTTTTATTTCAGTCTGTGTATTCAAGTTTTGAGGTCCTTCTATGATTATGCAAACGTCAGAAATATAGTGGTATAATAAATGGTACTTATGAAAGCAGAGTTTTAGAGCCAATATTAAATTTTGCAGGCTCAAAACACCAACTTAATATTTAAACAAGTATTTGATACTTCTGTTTATTCAAAAATAGAGTAAATGCACTTACAGAAAAATAACTTTCACTTTTCAACAAGCGTGCTCGTGATTTTTATATTAGTACAAACTTAGAAACAAACAAACAAATCCAAATCCACCATATGACTTTTTAAAATAAATGATACCAATTCACCTTTCCCCTACTTGAGTACATTTACATTAAGGCTTTGAATCATCTGACCCACGATTTTACAGCATTAAAATGAGTGGATCCACAAGGATGCTGGTATGTCTCACTGAGACTTAGCATGAATAGAATTAAAGCTCACCACCTTAAGGAAAAAGAAAATCACATGCTCATGCCTTAACTATATTCCTTTTTGTCTCCAAACCAGAACATAAAGTTTAATAGTAACAGTATTTCATGGCAGTAGATGAGTACTTTTTAATCAATTATATTTTATTAATTAATATTATTAATTTAATGGCAACATCTTTGGAGAAACTTCCAGTTTTTGTTGCTTTCTGGTAGTGATTCAGACACAGGGAGTTCATTCAGTTCAACATGCTGTAAATATAGCCCCACTTTTCCCCTTTAATAGTTCCAGGGCTCTACATAGAGCATACAGCTCACAAGCCTGAGCTGACCATGATGGACTCAAAGGTCCTGACTCCACAGGTTCTAGGTCCTTATTAATTATTGGATATCCTGATTTGACCATTTTATCACATAGTACTGAACCATTTTTAATTTGCTCCCTTTTCTCTGGTTCTGGGTCTTCAATTTTGTCTGACCCATCTAGGAATTTTACTGTGGCAATTCCTACAGCCCTTGGCTACCCGGTAAGAGTGTCTTGCAGGGGGTTTAGGACCTATCACCCACCCACGAATCCTATAGGAATCACTTCAGTCCTTCACCAGCCAAGTCCCTCGCGGGAGATTGGAACCGCGGTTAGAAGACCTCCACACTCGCTTCGGAACTAGGTTCCGTCTCAGTCACACTCTTACACACACAGGCAACCGAATCCCACCCAACCGAACGGTACACACTTCAAATACTCACGACTCCGTCGTCTTCGTTCGGATCTTCGCGCGCAGAATTACGGGCAAAATACAATGCTGCAGCCGGCAAGGGAGCTCATAAAAAAATCAAATTCTTTGCTTGCCTTTATTCAGGTTCAGGATGGTGTTAGTCCTGACCTGACTCGAACAGGAGCCACCAAATGGTGGGACGCCCCTCCTAGATCCAGTCAGAATTCAGGAACCAAGACCATCCCGGACGAGCCCCCAATTGTGATAAATGATTAAGTCCCAAATAGGATTTTTGTGATTTATTAAG
>NW_023312138.1:0-4590 GCF_011077185.1 Oxyura jamaicensis
TAACGGGATTCGAAGCCAGATTTGGGCACCTGCCCCTGGTTTCCAGCACTGAATAAAGCACCTTCATATAATCACGTTGTGGTTATGTGTTTGCTACGCTAACATTTTGGCGACCCAGATGGGACGGCGTGGGCACTGCTGAGGTGGATCGTGTCTCGATTATGCTCCAGCCGGCACTGAGGAGTTTCTCGGGGAGCCATCGACCCGCGACCAACCTCCGCTGCTCACAACGTACCACTGGATAGGTAAGCAAGAGGTGCTTTCTGGTTTTCGGTACCGATCTGGTCTGGAAAGCCTGCCGGTCAGACATGGCGAAAGCCACGCTTGGTTGGGCAGGGAGCTCCTGGGGTAAGCCTAGGCACCGTCCGTCAGACAGTAGCAAAAGCTCTGCAGGTTCGGCATTGGTGGTCTGGTATACGCTGCAGGATCAGCATCTGGTCTGGTAATGGTCTGGTAAGAGTTGCTGCGGTGACAGCACTCTCGGTTTTAACTCTTGCGTTTGGCATGAGTGGTCTGGTATACGCTGCAGGATCAGCGTCTGGTCTGGTAAGCGTTGCTGCGACAACAGCTCTCTCAGTTTTAACTCTTGTGTGGTAAGTGCTGCAGAAGTGGCACCTGGCTTGTGGTTACTTTGTAAAATTATATTGGTAATGGACAGGTTAAAAGGGATTTTGGGAAAGGATGCGTCTATCCCATGATCATCACCATTGGGATGTTTATTAGCCCATTGGAGGGAAGGAAGTTTTGGGCAAGAAATGCAAAAAGGGAAATTAATTGATTATTGTAAGACTTGGTGGCCGCAGTACGAATTGGAGGATCAGGAAAAATGGCCTGAAAATGGAACTGTACAATATAATACCATTTTACAGTTGATGTTGTTTTGTAAGTGGGAAGGAAAACTGGATGAACTCCCATATGTAGAGTTATTTTTCTATTTGTGTTGAAAATCCGAGTGGCAGCGTACTTGTGGAATAATGGTACTAGAAATATTTGCTAATGAACAATGTCAAGCCTGTACCAGGGACAGGCATTGTATGAAACACCAAGCTATGAAAAATAATTGCTGTAGGGCAGACAGTGAAATATAGATCTGGATATTGCACCGTCCGCCCCAGAAGAACTAAGTCAGGATAAGGCAAGGGGGGATGAAGATAGTGATGGAAAGGAGGAAATACCAACTTTAACATCCCCGATATCATATAGGACTCGGCAGCAGCAAAGGACAGGATGTGATACAAGTAAACAAAAGAGAATATACTTGCTCCCCTCAGGCAGGGAGTAGGAATGGAGGGACTAATACATGTGAAAGTGCCCTTTACTCCTGGAGACTTAATAATTTGGAAACAGGCAGCAGGCACCTACAAAGAAAATCCTGATAAAGTAGCCCATGTGCTTGTCTGGGGAAAGGAACAAAAGGAGGCTTTCAGGAAGATGAAAGAGGCCCTCACAAAGGCACCCGCTTTAGGTTTGCCTGACCTGTCAACAGATTTCCAATTATTTGTCCATGAAAGACAACGATTAGCTTTGGGGGTGCTAACTCAATGGTTAGGGAGCTGGAAACGACCAGTGGGATATTTCTCCAAACAGTTAGATGCAGTAAGTGCAGGGTGGCCTTCGTGTTTAAGGGCTGTAGCAGCGACAGTCCTCCTAATATAAGAAGCTAGAAAACTCACCTTGGGGAAACGCATTGAAGTATTTGTGCCACATATGGTAACTACCGTTTTGGAACAAAAGGGGGGTCATTGGTTATCACCTAGCCGAATGATGAAGTACCAGGCTATACTAACTGAGCAGGATGACGTGACCCTAAACACAACTAATCTGTTGAACCCAGCAGTTTTTCTAGGAACATCGCTGGAAGAAGGAAGTCTGAACCATAATTGTATGGAAGTCATCGAATATACGTATGCAAGCAGGGCGGACTTGAAGGACACACCCCTAGAAAGGTATGATTGGGAACTTCTTACTGATGGTAGTAGTTTCTTGGAAAACGGGACCCGATATGCAGGATATGCAGTAACGACTTTGAGAACTATAATCGAAGCGAATTCTCTAACCCCCGGGACCTCAGCACAGCGGGCAGAAATAATAGCCCTTACGCGAGCATTAGAGCTGAGTGAAGGAAAGGAAGTGAATATATGGACGGATTCAAAATATGCCTTTGGAGTAGTGCATGTGCATGGGGCGTTATGGAAGGAGAAAGGACTGCTGTCTTCGCAAGGAGCTAACATAAAGCATCAAGAGGAAATAATGAAATTAATAACGGCTGTGCAAAAACCCCGGCAAGTGGCCATAATGCACTGTAAGGCCCATCAAGGAGGAACATCAGAAGTTGCAGAAGGAAATAGGCTGGCAGACCAGACAGCTCGACGAGTTGCACGAGAGGTATGGAAGCTGATGGCCTTGATTCCGTCGAAGGTAGGTCTCTCTCGTTTTAACTTCCCAAAGTTCCCAAGGTACTCCCAGGAGGATGAGAAGCTGGCAAAACTGATGAAGGCTCAAAAGAATTCTGACGGATGGTATGTGACTGCTACAGGACAGGTGGTGATACCCTCCTTGATAATGCGAGAAATATTACGAACAAAACACAACGAATGTCACTGGGGTGCAGAAGCAATTGTAACTTATTTAAAACATAATATTGTCTCAGTACATATGTTAACAATGGCAAAGGCAGTGATGTCCAAGTGTGAAATTTGCTTAAAGAATAACCCAGTGGCAAGGAAACATGCCGAAATGGGACGAATTCGAACAGGCATGGAACCAGGTGATTACTGGCAAATCGATTTTATAGAATTACCAAGAAGAAGGGGATATAAGTATCTATTAGTGGGGGTAGATACCTTTTCTGGATGGCCGGAGGCCCTTCCCTGTCGCACCAATCAAGCAAGGGAAACAGTGAAGTGGCTGCTACGGGAAATTATCCCTAGGTTTGGTGTACCATTAGGTATCTCTTCAGATAGGGGACCACATTTCATTGCAACTGTGGTTAAAGATGTTAGTAGATTATTGGGAATCTCCTGGAATTTACATACCTCGTGGAGACCCCAGTCCAGTGGTCAAGTAGAGCGAATGAATCAGACCTTAAAAGGGCAAATAAGTAAGATCTGTCAGGAAGCTAAGATACAATGGCCACAGGCCTTGCCGATAGCTTTATTATGAATCAGAATAAAACCCAGAAGTGGAATGTCCATAAGCCCTTTTGAGATTATGTATGGAAAACCTTATGAATTCCCTGAACCAAATCCAAGTATGCATATTGGTGGTAAACAAGATGTTTATAATTATGTTTTATCTCTTGGCAAAACCTTAGCTCGACTACGCAGCGTCCTGGTGTGGAACCGACCTTTGTCTCTGGAAAATCCTGTGCATGATGTTCAACCAGGGGATACAGTGTATATTAAGAATTAGAATGAAGAACCTTTAAAGGAACAGTGGGCTGGACCCTATCAGGTCTTACTGACAACCTTTACGGCTATCAAGGTAGGAGGAGTGGATGCCTGGATACATTACACTCGAGTGAAAGGGGTACCAAGACTTTGGGAAGCTCAACCAATAGGTCCTACTAAACTGAGGATACGAAGTATATGTATGGTTAGATTTTGGCATAAGGTTTTCACATTATTTTGGGTACCATTGTGTAATAACCAAATAAGTGCTACATTTTTAGAGATACCCCAAAAGCAAGGAAGTATAACAGAATATTTTGGTAACAATGCTACTCTGGTCTGCAAGGTCGCAAATGATGCTCCAGTAAATTTGTCTAAGGCTCGGATTGTGTGGGAAAGGATCCGAGGTCCCTCCGCAAGATCCTGAGGTAATCTATGACAATGAGAAAGGACAAAGAGAATTATGGGATGAATGGAAAGGAAAAGGAAAGGCACGGAATAGAGAAATGCTATATAATTTGATGGCACAGGTGGACAGATTGGCAATGGTGACCAGGAAAGGACTTAAAGGTCTAAATCTGCAATTGCAGGCCACTACTAAAATGACCTTGCAGAACAGAATGGCTTTAGATATGCTTTTAATAAAAGAGCATGGAGTATGTGGATACCTGAGAGATAGGATAGATCATTGCTGTGTGTATATCCCTAATGTAATCGCGGATGTAGAATATGATATATATTCCAATTGGCCCATGTCGAGCAAAACTTAAGGGAGAAAAAGCATGAAGCTGAACAAAGCTGGTTGGGGGCTATCCTCGAGGGATTAGGGCTTCACTTACAAGGATGGGTTAGATCTCTCCTACAAACGAACATTTTACTGTTGTGTTTCTTATAATATGGTTAATGTACATGTGCATACGGGGAGAAATAACTAGGAGTAGTGCATGGAACTGCCAAATAATGGAAATCCTTGCTAGGGAACATCCAAAACATCTCGCCCCCCCACCACCAAACAATCGTAATAATGAAGCGTTCGAATTATGGGAAAACTCCTTATCACGGTAAGGCATAATGCTGCTGCTATCGATCTAATGAAGAGGAATATGAAAATACTTGCCCCAGTAGAGTGAAGTATTTTCAAAGGGGGGAAATGCTGGCATTAACCCATATTTTGTATCTTGTACTGCTTATCTTGTACTGC
>NW_023312139.1:0-5612 GCF_011077185.1 Oxyura jamaicensis
GGGCTGCTGCAGGGAAAGGTGACTCCATCCCAGACAGACCCAACACAACCTCCACCCCTTATTCCATAACATTTGTGTCACACTCAGGTCCCCATAGTTTAGTATATAGATATTTCATCACCATTATTCTCTATCTATTAAAGTGTTTATACATCTGTACTTTTCATTCCACAGGCTTTTCCCAAAAATGTTCATAAAAGCTGTTGATGGTTTCAGCGTCATCTGTCAAAATGGTCACTCAGGGCAGGCGAAGTTGATTTTCTTGACACCAGCACCAGCTTAGCTCATGTCACTGTTGCGTTTGCCCGGTTCCTTGCGAAGTTGACCTGTCATTGGTTCTGCAATGTCCTCCTGCAACACATAACTTGGATTACAGATTAATTTTCTCTCAAGGTTAAATCTCCTTGAGGCACACATCTGATATCCCCATCCTTCTGCATTACCCACCAGGTATACCCTGGTCCTTGGGCAAAGACAATCCCACAAGTGGGTTTGCCTTTTCCCATGGCAGGAGTAACCCACACCTCCTTCCCCATCCACTTCCCTACATGCACTACGGGGACTTTAGCTTCTCCCACAGTGTGTAGGGGTTTTGTTTCAGCAGGACCAGGACGGCTTTCAGACCCCCTGTTGTTAACTAGCCAAGTGGCCTCTGGTAGATTCATGTCCCAATGTTTCCACATCCCAGCACCCAATGCTCGTAACATAGTTTTTAACAATCCATTGTATCTCTCAACCTTCCCAGAAGCTTGTGGGTGATAAGGGATGTGATACACCCACTCAATGCCATGTCTCTTGGCCCAGGAGGTGACCAAATTGTTTCGAAAGTGACTCCCATTGTCGGATTCAATTCTTTCTGGTGTACCATGTCGCCACAGCACTTGTCTTTCCAGGCCCAAGATAGTGTTTCGGGCGGTGGCATGGTTTACTGGGTATGTTTCGAGCCACCCAGTTGTTGCTTCTACCATGGTTAGTATGTAACGTTTGCCTTGGCGAGTTTGTGGGAGTGGTCCGATGTAGTCAATCTGCCAGGCTTCACCATATCGAAATCCAAGCCATCTCCCCCTGTTCCAGGGAGACTTTATCCTCATGGCTCGTTTGATTGCAGCACATGTCTCACACTCATGGGTAACCTGCGTGATGGCCTCCATGGTCAGGTCCACCCCTCGATCACGAGCCCATCTGTATGTGGCATCCCTCCCTAGATGCCCTGATGTTTCATGGGCCCATCGAGCTACAAACAGCTCACCCTTACGTCCCCAGTCCAGGTCCACCTGAGCTACTTCAATTTTTGAAGCTCGATCCACTTCTTTGTTGTTCTGATGTTCATTGGTGGCACGATTCTTAGGCATGTGGGCATCTACATGACGTACCTTTACATCCAGGTTTTCTACCCGGGCAGCAATATCTTGCCACAGAGTAGCAGCCCAGATAGGTTTACCTCTGCGCTGCCAGTTGTTCTGTTTCCATTGCTGTAACCACCCCCAAAGAGCATTTGCCACCATCCATGACTCAGTGTAGAGATACAGTACTGGCCATTTTTCTCTTTCAGCAATTTCTAGGGCCAGTTGTATGGCTTTCACTTCTGCATATTGACTCGACTCACCTTCCCCTTCCATGGCCTCCACAACTTGTCGGGTGGGACTCCACACAGCAGCTTTCCATTTCCGATGGCTCCCTACCACACGGCAGGATCCGTCAGTGAATAACACATACTGCTTTCTGTCTTCTGGCAACTCGTTGTATGGTGGTGCCTCTTCAGCACGAGTTATCTCTTCTGTCGGTATTCCAAAATCCTTGCCCTCTGGCCAGTCCATAATCTCTTCCAGGATTCCTGGGCGGTTGGGTTTCCCCATTCGAGCCCGCTGTGTAACTAACGCTACCCACTTATTCTATGTAGCGTCAGTTGCATGATGTGTAGTGGGGATTTTTCCTTTGAACATCCAATGTAACACAGGTAGCCATGGGGCCAAGAGGAGTTGTGCTTCTGTACCAACAACCTCTGAAGCAGCTCGAATCCCCTCATATGCTGTTAATATTTCTTTTTCAGTTGGGGTGTAATTGGCTTCTGATCCTCGAAAGCCCCAGCTCCAGAACCCCAAAGGTCGACTTCGAGTTTCTCCTGGGGCCTTCTGCCAGAGGCTCCAGGTGAGGCCATGCTCCCCAGCTGCAGTGTAAAGTATGTTTTGTACAGCTGGTCCAGTACGGACAGGCCCAAGGGCTACTGCACGAGCTATTTCTTGTTTGATTTGTTCAAAGGCCTGTTGTTGCTCGGGGCCCCACTCGAAAGAGTTCCTCTTTCGAGTCACTCGATATAGAGGACTCACAAGCTGGCTATAGCCTGGAATATGCATTCTCCAAAATCCAACGAGGCCTAGAAAAGCTTGTGTTTCTTTTTTGTTAGATGGTGGAGACATAACCGTAATTTTGTTGATCACGTCCGTTGGAATGTGGCGACGTCCATCCTGCCATTTTACCCCCAAGAACTGGATTTCCTGTGCGGGTCCCTTGACCTTATTCTGTTTGATAGCAAAGCCAGCTTTCAAGAGAATTTGAATTATTTTCTTCCCTTTCTCAAAAACTTCTGCTGCTGTGTTCCCCCATACGATGATATCATCAATGTACTGCAAGTGTTCAGGAGCATCCCCCTGTTCCAGTGTCGTCTGGATCAGTCCATGGCAAATGGTAGGGCTGTGTTTCCACCCCTGGGGCAGTCGATTCCAAGTGTACTGAATGCCTCTCCAAGTGAAAGCAAACTGTGGCCTGCATGCTGCTGCCAGAGGGATGGAGAAAAATGCATTAGCGATATCAATTGTTGCATACCACTTGGCTGCCTTTGATTCCAGTTCGTACTGGAGTTCTAGCATATCTGGCACTGCAGCACTCAGTGGTGGTGTGACTTCATTCAGGCCCCGATAGTCCACTGTTAGCCTCCACTCGCCATTAGACTTTCGCACTGGCCATATAGGACTATTGAAGGGTGAGTGAGTTTTGCTGATCACTCCTTGTCTCTCCAGATGATGAACTAACTCATGGATAGGGATCAGGGAGTCTCGATTGGTGCGATATTGCCGCCGGTGCACAGTTGTAGTCGCAATCGGCACTTGTTGTTCTTCAATCCTCAGCAATCCCACGGCAGAAGGGTCTTCTGAGAGACCAGGCAGGGTAGATAGCTGCTTAATCTTCTCTGCGCTCAAAGCAGCTATGCCAAAAGCCCACCGGTACCCTTTTGGATCCTTGAAGTACCCTTTCTTGAGGTAGTCTATGCCGAGGATGCACGGAGCCTCTGGGCCAGTCACGATGGGGTGTTTTTGCCACTCATTCCCAGTTAGACTCACTTCAGCTTCCAATACAGTTAGCTCTTGGGATCCCCCTGTCACTCCAGAGGTGGAGATGAGTTCTGCCCCTTGGTGGTCTGATGGCATTAGGGTACACTGTGCACCTGTGTCCACTAAAGCTTTATATTTCTGCGGTTCCGGTGTGCCAGGCCATCGAATCCACACAGTCCAGTAAATCCGGTTGTCCCTCTCCTCTACCTGGCCAGAGGCAGGGCCCCACTAGTCCTGGTTGGAGCATCTGTCAATTAATTCTTCCAAATGTGAATTAGAGGTCTCTTCGTCAGGGTCAGGAGTAATGCTAGCTTTTCTACTGCCTCTGGGGGTTTGCCCAACAGAAACTGGGGCAGCAATCCTCCTAGGGGCCTCTTTTCTTGTTGCCATATCTTTCCGCAGTTCACGTACCCGAGCAGCTAGGACCGAGGTCGGTTCACCGTCCCACTTCCTCATATCTTCCCCATGGTCACGTAAATAAAACCACAAGGTACCCCGTGATGTGCGTCCTCGATTCTCTCTTGCTTGAGCCGGAGAATGCTGGCACTTAATAGCTGAAAGATTCTTCCATCTAGGTGGGGAGGAAGTGATATGTTCCTCTAACCATTGGGACAGTCTCTCCACGGCTGAAATGCAGGCCCGTATTGGGGCAGTGAGGTTTTCTTCATATTTATGAAGCTGAATGGACACATTGTCCACTGTTGGCCCCATCCCCTCATTCCAATTCATTGCTGCCAGTGTGCTGGCATGTGATGAGGGTGCAGCCCGTACAAACTTCCGCCACATGGATGTCGTGCATTGGACTTCGTCGGGATCTTGAGGTGTCTGAGCATTGTTTAAATCACTATAAATCATCTCCAGCACAGCTAATTCCCTCAGTTGCTGGAGACCTTTCTCCATGGTGGCCCACTTGCCTACTTGGTATACAATATCTTCCTTGTGGGGATACCTTTCTTTCACGGCTGCCAGGAGTCGCCTCCAGAGGCTGAGGACCTGTGCCTCTCTCCCAATTACTCTGTCAATGAGCCTTTCTCTAGAGAGGGATCCCAGCTGCTTGGCTTCACTGCCTTCTAGTTGTTGGCTATTGGCCCCAGCATCCCAGCATCGAAGCAGCCAGGTGAGGATGTGCTCACCTGGATGACGACTGAAATCCTTTCGTATTTCTCGTAACTCACTCAAGGATAGAGATCGAGTGGTTTCTGATTCATTTATTATTTCAGTCTCTTCTCCCTGATGTTGTGATGACGCTGCTTTAGAGGTGCCTGCCTTTTCCTCCTCTCCCTCCTCCTCAGGATGAGCTTCTTCCCTTACTAAACGAGCTGACTTCCGTTTCCATGGTTTTGTCTTGACTATAGGGGCTACTGATACCATAGATGGTTGGTCGTTTGGGGTGGTCACAGTGTGTGTTATCTCATTATCAAGTTCAGAAACTTTCCTATCCCCTTGAGGGTGCTGGGCAGTGTTAATTGACATTTGATAGGCGTGAGCCAGACCCCAGCAGAGTGCAGCAAGCTGGTGGAGTTCTCTGGTATTGCCAGGGTCAGGGCATACGTCTTTCAAACATTCTACCAGTTTTTGTGGATTTTTCACTTGTTCAGGGGTGAAGTTAAAAACCATTGGAGGAGAAAACCGTGACAGGTACCTGCCCATATCCCCCCACACACCCTGCCACCCACAACTACTTTGCCTCGGGGCAGGTCTTTGGATGCTATTCTTAATAAATTGTTTGATTTTGGGAAGGAAGAAAAAGAATAGAACTAGTAATAGGAGGATGACATCTGACCAAGGGTATCCAAAAAACTCAAAGGCTGCTGTGATTAGCCCACAGGGAGAGAAGAAAAAAGCACCAGCCCTGATATTATTCATAAATTGACTGCCAGGGAAGAAAAAGAAGGCAGTGTAATTCTTCATATTTCCAGAAAGATAATCTCCAGGAGACCAGAAGGATAGCAATGCAGGGCCTGAGTACCAGACAAAACTGGAGGCCAGCATGTTACCGCACAGTGTGATAAAGAAACGAAACACAGATTTCAACACGTTCTCCGATCGGATATAGAGGAAGAAAGAGAAAAGAGAACGGATTACGTACAACATAGTCATACAGGAGAATATTAACAGCAAGCCAAACATTGTGACTAGCAAGTACGTTACGTGGAGTTACTTTAATCAATTCTACGGTTATCTCAACCCTCGAGCCCCACGTTGGGCGCCAAAAAGGACTGTGATGGTTTTACTCGAGTGGGCAGCCGAGCTCCACCACAACCGCTCTCTCACTCCTCCCCT
>NW_023312140.1:0-1123 GCF_011077185.1 Oxyura jamaicensis
TCCTTTCCTGGTCACCTTTGCCAATCTGTCCACCTGTGCCATCAAATTATATAGCATTTCTCTATTCCGATACGTTGCTACTGGGGCAAATAGAGACTCTATTGCCCACCCCATCTTAACTGCAGTGGGTGGTTCCTGCCATTCATCATCTTCTATATCCTGATCCATTCCATCTGTCTCTCTTTTTGTTCTCGTTCTTGAGTCCCTCAAGTCTCCTTTAAATGGAGACTTCTTCCAAATAGGGCATAAAGTGGGCAGGCCCAGAGTGATTTCTTTTGCTGGGCCATCCAAGCCCAGGTGAGTTGTCCAAGTTCCATCATTGGTTGCCCATACGAAGTGTCCCATGCTCCGTATGGTTGAATATTTACAGTCTATAGCAATTCTCTTTTGGCCTTTCAAGTTCCCGTTTGTCTGTAGTCTTCTGCATGCACATCCTGTCGCTAAAGCTACTTTCACTGGCAGTAAAGTTATCAATTTCAAATCTGTATCACAGTCTAAAATTTGGGTACAATTCCACCAAGGGACCCTTTTCACCATTTCCTTATTACTAACCTCTGGTAGACTTACTGTGTAAGTCTGGTCCGTCTGATTTGTATTTTCCTTTTTACCAGTCCATCTTATACACCAAGGGGTATCCCCCCCGTATTGGAATCTTTGTAAAATACTCATTGTCCATGCGCTGTCCTATCCCTCTAGTTCCTTTGGTTCGCTTGTTTCTTCACATTCCCACCTAATTCTTTCCTGTGGTACCGTACGTTGTTCATCATACACGCACCATCCAAGCTTTCCACTAATTGTATTTAGGTTCGTAAATTCATAATTCCTCTTCCTTTCACATTGTGAGTGGTAAAGAATTACCCTCTCCCTGTAATACCCTACAGACTTTACCATTTCTGTAGTCTTTATTTCTTTGCATTGTATTGTTTTGTTTTGTTCAATCTGGGGCAACGGGGAAGTTATAATTCCCCATGGAATAGGATCACCTGCCGCCTTTGGTAATGGTAGGCAAGCAGTTACTTGGCTCACATTCTGTATTTTCGCAAAATCTCTGATTAGGCCTATCATTAAATTTTCCTCTTGGTACCTCGGCGGCCACTGAGTCACCTGTATTGAAGATTGAATC
>NW_023312141.1:0-7705 GCF_011077185.1 Oxyura jamaicensis
CTTGGTACCTCGGCGGCCACTGAGTCACCTGTATTGAAGATTGAATCAACCTCTTTCTCTTACTTCCTACCTCAAGAATCCTAATTTTACTAAACCCTGCAGTGGTTTTATTATTATAAAAACATTGGTATTCCCCCAGGTCCTCTCTAGTAACTTCTTTTATTGTCAGAGTCATTTGTCCTCCCAATCTTATCTCCATCCCATGTCTTTCATCCCTTTTTATTAGTTCATTGTCTTTTATCCAGCCTATTCTGACCTTGCTACTATTCTGTAGAATACAATAAACGAGTACATTACTTCCCAGGAAGGCTGGGTAATTCTCGTAGCCAGGTTTGATCCCATAGTCCTCCTTTCCTTTCACGCTCAGATTCCATAATCCGTAATCCGCACTGTCATTGGTCCTCACCAAACATCTATATTTTCCTTGATCTTGAAGGGTCAAGCCATGGAGGTGTAACTCTACACTACCTTCCTTTCCCAAGCCTCTTTCTATTGCCTTTCCTTTTCCTTTCCATTCATCCCATAATTCTCTTTGTCCTTTCTCATTGTCATAAATTACCTCAGGATTTTGCGGGGGAGCTCGGATCCTTTCCCACACAATCCGAGCCTTAGACAAATTTACTGAAGCATCATTTGCGACCTTGCAGACCAGAGTAGCGTTGTTACCAAAATATTCTGTTATACTTCCTTACTTTTGGGGTATCTCTAAAAATGTAGCACTTATTTGGTTATTACACAATGGTACCCAAAATAACGTGAAAACCTTATGCCAAAATCTAGCCATTCATATACTTCGTATCCTCAGTTTAGTAGGACCTATTGGTTGAGCTTCCCAAAGTCTTGGTACCCGTTTCACTCGAGTGTAATGTATCCAGGCATCCACTCCTTCTACCTTGATAGCCGTAAAGGTTGTCAGTAAGACCTGATAGGGTCCGGCCCACCGTTCCTTTAAAGGTTCTTCATTCCAGTTCTTAATGTAAACTGTATCCCCTGGTTGAACATCATGCACAGGATTTTTCAGAGACAAAAGTCGGTTCCACACCAGGACACTGCGTTGTCGAGCTAAGGTTTTGCCAAGAGATAAAACATAATTATAAACATCTTGTTTACCACCAATATGCATACTTGGATTTGGCTCAGGAGATTCATAAGGTTTTCCATACATAATCTCAAAAGGGCTTACAGACATTCCACTTCTGGGTTTTATTCTGATTCGTAATAAAGCTATCGGTAAGGCCTGTGGCCATTGTATCTTAGCTTCCTGACAGATCTTACTTATTTGCCCTTTTAAGGTCTGTTTCATTCACTCTACTTGACCACTGGACTGGGATCTCCACGGAGAATGTAAATTCCAGGAGATTCCCAATAATCTACTAACATCTTTAACCACAATCGCAATGAAATGTGGTCCCCTATCTGAAGGGATACCTAATGGTACACCAAACCTAGGGATAATTTCCCGTAGTAGCCACTTCACTGTTTCCCTTGCTAGATTGGTGCGACAGGGAAGGGCCTCCGGCCATCCAGAAAAGGTATCTACCCCCACTAATAGATACTTATATCCCCTTTTTCTTGGTAATTCTATAAAATCGATTTGCCAGTAATCACCTGGTTCCATGCCTGTTCGAATTCGTCCCATTTCGGCATGTTTTCTTGCCACTGGGTTATTCTTTAAGCAAATTTCACACTTGGACATCACTGCTTTTGCCATTGTTAACATATGTACTGAGACAATATTATGTTTTAAATAAGTTACCATTGCTTCTGCACCCCAGTGACATTCGTTGTGTTTTGTTTGTAATATTTCTCGCATTATCAAAGAGGGTATCACCACCTGTCCGGTAGCAGTCACATACCATCCGTCAGAATTCTTTTGAGCCTTCATCAGTTTTGCCAGCTTCTCATCCTCCTGGGAGTACCTTGGGAACTTTGGGAAGTTAAAACGAGAGAGACCTACCTTCGACGGAATCAAGGCCATCAGTTTCCATACCTCTCGTGCAACCCGTCGAGCTGTCTGATCTGCCAGCCTATTTCCTTCTGCAATTTCTGATGTTCCTCCTTGATGGGCCTTACAGTGCATTATGGCCACTTGCCGGGGTTTTTGCACAGCCGTTATTAATTTCATTATTTCCTCTTGATGCTTTATGTTAGCTCCTTGTGAAGACAGCAGTCCTCTCTCCTTCCATAACGCTCCATGCACATGAACTACTCCAAAGGCATATTTTGAATCCGTCCATATATTCACTTCCTTTCCTTCACTCAACTCTAATGCTCGCGTAAGGGCTATTATTTCTGCCCGCTGTGCTGAGGTCCCGGGGGTTAGAGAATTCGCTTCGATTATAGTTCTTGAAGTCGTTACTGCGTATCCTGCATATCGGGTCCCGTTTTCCACAAAACTACTACCATCAGTAAAAAGTTCCCAATCATACCTTTCTAGGGGTGTGTCCTTCAAGTCCGCCCTGCTGGCATACGTATATTCAATGACTTCCATACAGTTATGGTTCAGACTTCCTTCTTCCGGCGATGTTCCTAGAAAAACTGCTGGGTTCAACAGATTAGTTGTGTTTAGGGTCACATCATCCTGCTCAGTTAGTATAGCCTGGTACTTCATCATTCGGCTAGGTGATAACCAATAACCCCCCTTTTGTTCCAAAACTGTAGTTACCATATGTGGCACAAATACTTCAATGCGTTTCCCCAAGGTGAGTTTTCTAGCTTCTTGTATTAGGAGGACTGTAGCTGCTACCGCCCTTAAACACGAAGGCCACCCTGCACTTACTGCATCTAACTGTTTGGAGAAATATCCCACTGGTCGTTTCCAGCTCCCTAACCGTTGAGTTAGCACCCCCAAAGCTAATCGTTGTCTTTCATGGACAAATAATTGGAAATCTTTTGACAGGTCAGGCAAACCTAAAGCGGGTGCCTTTGTGAGGGCCTCTTTCATCTTCCTGAAAGCCTCCTTTTGTTCTTTTCCCCAGACAAGCACATGGGCCTTTTGAGCTTCATAGAGAGGTTTAGCTATGAGCCCATAGTCCATTACCCATAGCCTGCACCAACCAGTCATACCCAAGAAGGCCCTCAGTTCATGTAAGTTTTGAGGTTCCGGAATATCGCAGATAGCCCGTATTCGATTGACTCCTAATCTTCTTTGTCCTTGTGAAATTTCGCATCCTAAATATATTACTGTTAAGCATGCAGTCTGTACCTTTTATTTTGAGACCTTATATCCATTCATTCCAAACTGATTTAAGATTTCAATAGTTACCTGGATGCA
This sequence comes from Oxyura jamaicensis, assembly GCF_011077185.1. Classification (NCBI taxonomy): domain Eukaryota; kingdom Metazoa; phylum Chordata; class Aves; order Anseriformes; family Anatidae; genus Oxyura; species Oxyura jamaicensis. The sequence continues at coordinate 3,275 of NW_023312141.1, forward strand.
CTGTGATTCCTTCTCGGTAGCTATTAATATATCATCCACATATTGTAGTAACAAATATTGGTCCCTTGGTACCTGGATACATCCTTGCTTAGTCCAGTCTTCTATTTCCTTAGCCAATTGACTACCGAAGAGAGTTGGACTATTCTTGAATCCTTGCGGGAGCCTTGTCCAAGTTAACTGCATCTTCCGTCCGTTGTGCGGATTTTCCCACTCGAAGGCAAAAAGTTTCCTGCTATCCTTGTCAATGGGTATGCAGAAGAAAGCATCTTTTAAATCTATTACTGTAAACCATTTATATTTCTCCTTCACAGATGTTAACAATGTGTAAGGATTAGCCACCACTGGATGGATGTCTTTTGTTATTTCATTTATTGCCCTAAGGTCCTGTACTAGCCTATATTCCCCATTGGGTTTCTTTACTGGGAAGATTGGGGTGTTATATTCTGATTTGCACTCCTCCAGAATATGGTAATTAAGAAATTTGTCTATTATATTCACTATTCCCAACCTTGTTTCCAGTTTTAATGGGTACTGCCTGATCCGAACTGGCCTAACCCCTTCCTTCAACTCTATCTTTACAGGTTGTGCTCCCTTTGATTTTCCAGGTACGTCTGTCTCCCAAACTGTAGGTATGACTGCATCCTCTACCTCTTCTGGTATCTGTGGGACGGCCTTCTCTGTAATCATCAAAATCTGTCCTACTTTTGATTCTGGAACTTTCATAATTAACTCCCCATTCTCGAAGACCAGGGTGGCATTCAATTTCGTTAACAGGTCCCGTCCCAAAAGAGGGACTGGGCACTCTGGCATATACAAGAATTCATGGGTTATCTCTTTACCCTCAAACCGTAAATCGAGGGGTCGAAGGAATGGCCGTACCTCTTCCTTCCCGGTGGCACCTACAATTGTAGTCTTTTTATTCCCCACCTTCCCATCTAATTCATTAAGTACTGAATATGTAGCTCCTGTGTCAATAAGAAACTTTACCTCCTTATTTCCTATTTGGATTTTCACAAAAGGTTCCTTGTCCTCTTTTAACCTATTATCTAGTCAGCTACTGTATTCTCCCAGCACCATGGCTTTTGCTATTTCTTGATTCTGAAAGAGGTTCTTGGTGCTGGAAAACTGTTGCTCCCTAAAGGGGCACTCATTTTTCCAGTGACCTTCCCTCCTGCAGAATGCACACTGATTCAAACCTAGTCTGTCTACCCTGTTCCTACTGGGACCTGCATATCCTTTCCCTATCCCCACTCCTCGGCTATTAGGATTTCCTCTTCCCTTACCCCTTAGTCCCAAACCTCCTCGCCCCTGAATTACAGCCAGCAAACCCTGTTGCTGTCTCTTGCTTGTTTCCTTCTCCCTATTATTATATACCTTCCAAGCTACCTCTAATAACTTATCCATGTTCCTCAAGTCCACACCTTCCAGTTTCTGTAGCTTTTTCCGAATATCTCCCTGTGACTGCCCTAAGAAAAAAAAGGCTAGTTGAGATTTAGCCCGGTCGGTTTCTGTGTCCAAATCAGTTTTTTTTTTTTGTTTGTTTGTTTTTTTTTAGCAGTTTCCAGAAACACGGAAAGCAATTCTGCCTTTTCTTGCCTCACATTATATAATTTGGACCATTTTATGGTCCGAGGCATAGCATTTTGTACACCAATTTGTACCCAGTCCTGATACCTCTTCAGCCTCCTTATTCCTTCCCAAGTATTATAATCCCACTGCGGATCCTCAGTGGGGAAGTTCTGATCAACATTCCCGGGTACCAATCCATTCCAAGTATCCTCACGAGCTCTGTCCCTAGCAGCTCGTAATACCATATCCTTCTCTGTTGAGTCCATTAATGTGTCTAGTATTACCTGAATGCCATCCCAATCCGGATTCTGAGTTTTAATGATCATTTTCACCACTCTAGCTACTTTACCAGGATTTTCTCTGTAGGTGCCTGCTGCCTGTTTCCAAATTATTAAGTCTCCAGGAGTAAAGGGCACTTTCACATATATTAGTCCCTCCGTTCCTACTCCCTGCCTGAGGGGAGCAAGTATATTCCCTTTTTGTTTACTTGTATCGCATCCTGTCCTTTGCTGCTGCCGAGTCCTATATGATATTGGGGATGTTAAAGTTGGTATTTCTTCCTTTCCATCACTATCACTATCTTCATCCCCCCTTGCCTTATCCTGACTTAGTTCTGGGGCGGACGGTGCAATATCCAGATCTATATTTCCACTGTCTGTCCTACAGCAATTATTTTTCATAGCTTGGTGTTTCATACAATGCCTGTCCCTGGTACAGGCTTGACATTGTTCATTAGCAAATATTTCTAGTACCATTATTCCACAAGCACGCTGCCACTCGGATTTTCTACGCAAATAGAAAAATAACTCTACATATGGGAGTTCATCCAGTTTTCCTTCCCGTTTACAAAACAACATCAACTGTAAAATGGTATTATATTTTAACGTTCCATTTTCAGGCCATTTTTCCTGATCTTCCAATTCGTACTGTGGCCACCAAGTATTACAATAATCAATTAATTTCCCTTTACGCATTTCTTGCCCAAAACTTCCCTCTCTCCAATGGGCTAATAAACATCCCAATGGTGACGATTGTGGGATAGACGCACCCTTTCCTAAAATCCCTTTTAACCTGTCCATTACCAATATAACTTTACAAAGCAACCACAAGCTAGGTGCCGCTTCTACAGCACTTACCACACAAGAGTTAAAACCCAGAGAGCTGTTTCAGCAGCTACGGTGCCGCTTCTGCAGCACTTACCACACAAGAGTTAAAACCTAGAGAGCTGTTGCCGCAGCAACGCTTACCAGACCAGACGCTGATCCTGCAGCGTATACCAGACCACTCATGCCGAACGCAAGAGTTAACCGAGAGTGCTGTCGCCGCAGCAACTCTTACCAGACCATTACCAGACCAGACGCTGATCCTGCAGCGTATACCAGACCACCAATGCCGAACCTGCAGAGCTTTCGCTACTGTCTAACGGACGGCGCCTAGGCTTACCCCGGGAGCTCCCTGCCCAACCGAGCGTGGCTTTCGCCGCGTCTGACCGGCAGGCTTTCCAGACCAGATCGGTACCGAAAACCAGAAAGCACCTTTGCTTACCTATCCAGTGGTACGTTGTGAGCAGCGGAGGTCGGTCGCGGGTCGATGGCTCCCCGAGAAACTCCTCGGTGCCGGCTGGAGCGTAATCGAGACACGATCCGCCTCAGCAGTGCCCACGCCGTCCCATCTGGGTCGCCAAAATGTTAGCGTAGCAGACACATAACCACAGCGTGATTATATGAAGGTGCTTTATTCAGCGCTGGAAACCAGGGGCAGGTGCCCAAATCTGGCTTCAAGTCCCGTTACATCCCGATCGCTATTAATATCCTAAAAGTTACATATTCATTAGTATTTATTAATATTTACAACATCAGCCTCGCTTCGTATGCTAATTATCTCTCCTCCCATTTGCACATGCGTGGTGCTCTCTGGTGGTCGTCCCGGGGGTCTTCCAGATGAAGTAAGGAGTCATCCTCAGGGTTAAACTTTTCACCTCTTCTCCTTGGCGCATGCTCCTTTTCAGTTCTTGACTTTCATTAGTTCTTGGCTTCAGTCCTAACCCACCTTATCCATCTTATCTTCCTAACAAGGCTCAAGTTGTTCCTGTTCTATCTCTCAAGGTCCGTCTTGTCACTCCTCCATCCTTCTATCATTTATTTATGTTTTCCTTTATTATATACATGATAATATTTGGCTATGAATCTCCCATCTCATTATCAAAAGTTGTTTCTTAACCCTAACATTCCCCCCTTTGAAAATACTTCACTCTATTGGGGCAAGTATTTTCATATTCCCCATCATGAGATCGATAACATCAGTATTATGCTTTACTGTGATAAGGGGTTTTCCTGTAATTTGAACGCTTTATTATTAGATCATCTGGTGGTGGTGGGGCGAGATGTTTTGGATGTTCCCTAGCAAGGATTTCCATTATTTGGCGGTTCCATGCACTACTCCTAGTTATTTCTCCCCGTATGCACATGTACATTAACCATATTATAAGAAACACAACTATCAGTAAAATGATTGTTTGTAGGAGAGATCTAACCCATCCTTGTAAGTGAAGTCCTAATCCCTCAAGGATAGCCCCCAACCAGCTTTGTTCAGCTTCATGCTTTTCCTCCCTTAAGTTCTGCTCGATGTGGGCCAATTGGGATATATCATATTCTACATCTGCAGTTACATTAGGGATATACACGCAGCAATGATCTACCCTATCTCTCAGATATCCACATACTCCATGCTCTTTTATTAAAAGCGTATCTAAAGCCATTCTGTTCTGCAAGGTCATTTTAGTAGTGGTCTGCAATTGCAGATTTAGATCTTTAAGTCCTTTCCTGGTCACCTTTGCCAATCTGTCCACCTGTGCCATCAAAT
>NW_023312142.1:0-3418 GCF_011077185.1 Oxyura jamaicensis
AGGCCAACTGTATGAAGTTCAACAAGGCCAAGTGCTGGGTCCTGCACCTGGGGCACAACAACCCCAAACACAGCTACAGGCTGGGAGATGAGTGGTTAGAAAGCTGCCTGTCAGAGAAGGACCTGGGAGTATTGGTTGATAGTCGGCTGAATATGGGCCAGCAGTGTGCTCAGGCGGCCAAGAAGGCGAACAGCGTCCTGGCTTGTATCAGGAACAGTGTGGCCTACAGTCTATAGTGCTTCTTCTGTGCCACTCCTTCTCAGTTACTCTCGTCCCCTGTGATGTGGGGTCCCTACCACAGGATGCAGTCCTTGCCAAACTGATCCGGCGTGGGCTTCCCACAGGCAGCAGCTCTTCAAGAACTGCTCCAGATATGGGTCCGTACCACGGGGTCCATCCCTCAGGAGCAAACTCCTGCAGCCTGGGTCCCTCATGGGCAGCAGCTCCTGCCAGGTCACCTGCTCCTGCATGGGCTCCTCTCCACGGGCTGCAGGTCCGGCCCAGAATCTTCTCTGGCAGGGGTCTTCAACAGGCCGCAGCCTCTGTCGGTGCAGGTCCACCTGCTCCACTGTGGTCTCCTCCACGGGCTGCAGCATGGAATCCTGCTCCACAGTGGTACCCCATGGCTGCAGGGGGACATCCTGCTTCATCATGGTCCTCACCACGGGCCGCAGGGGACTTCTGCTCCGGCACCTGGAGCACCTCTCCCCCTCCTTCATCACTGACCTTGGCGCCTGCAAGGCTGTTCCTCACTCCTCTCACTCTCCCAGCTGCTGTGTGGCGCAGCGTTTTTTTTTCCCCTGTCTTAAATATGCTCTCACAGAGGCACAAACAACATCACTTATTGGCTCAGCTCTGGTCAGCAGTGGGGCACTTCCCTAACATGGGGCAGCTTCTAGATTCTTCTCACAGAAGCCACCCCTATGGCCCCCTGCTACCAAAACCTTGCCACGTAAACCCACTACAACAACATTGATAGAAACTCAGAGGGCAATATTACTGACCCTGGGTGTGGAAATATCCATACAGGGAATAATTCATACTGTACTGAATATGGTAGCCACAGGAATGCTAATATGCATAATGCACACCAGATACAACAGGAGAATCCTGTAACCAGATGGCCTGTCCCGAATGGCAAGGAGTCGTACTGACTATGTGGCAATAAAGCCAGGAAGGTGTTGCCCCTAGGATGGAAGGGAGCTTGCACCCTGGAGGCAATAATTCCAAATGTAACTATTATTGAAGACCCACAAAGCCAAAACCCCTTGAGACCACACGCAGAATTAAGTGGACTCCAGATAATTCTCTAGTAAAATTCTCTAGCATTTCACAGCTTTGCAAGGTGGTTTTTACCTTGGTTAGGGGTGAGTGAATTAGAAAAAGCTATTGTAAATATCTCAGCTATAACTGAAGAACTAGATTATAAGTTAGATAAGTTTGCAAAAATAGTACTCTAGAATCGAATGGTATTAGATTTAGTAATAACCTCATAAGGAGGAGCGTGCATTGTAATTAGTACTAGTTGCTGTATATATGTAGATCAAATGGGATGAATTTGACTGATCTCAAAAATATTTGGGGAAAAAAAAAAGAAAAAGATCCTACATAGAGTGGCTCAAGATGACATTTCCTGGGGATTTAGAAACATTTGGGAGAAACTAACTTCATGGTTGCCTGAATAGAATTCACTCAAACAACTATTTGTTGGTATTATAATAATAATGGCATTGTATATCTATCATCCCCCCTGACATCCGAAGAAGAATATTGAACCTTAATGTTGGAAAAACTCACAAGTGCGGTATGTGAAGAGGTACAAAAACAACAACAGGAGTAAGAAAAGAGGGGGGGGGGAATTGTGAGAAACAAAGTTGTGTTTTTGCAGTAGAGAACTAATTTTCTGTATTCCAAGGTAGTTGTGTAGTCATAATAAGAAGAAATGCTAAGTAGATAAGTGGACAGTAGAAGGCCTCCCTGTTCCAACATAAGTGGAAGCTTGAGAAAAACAGGATGAGCAGTGTGAGAACAGTAAAACAAAGATCACAAGTTCTTAAAACATAAGAAAGGGGGAAAAAAGGGAAAAAGGATAAATTTAAGGGTTGAAGAAAAAAAAAACCTGTACATATATGGTATAGAAGTGTGTTGAGTAGGTTGTGAACCTGTAGTACTCAGCCAGTGAAGAAACAGGGGAGGTGATCAGGTGTCGGGTAATAGGGAATAAAAGGTTATGATATGTTTACTATAATGCGCTTGTAATTGACAGGACGCCCACCTTTGCAATCGCGACTAAAATAGCTTCACAGAAGATATTGTCTGTAGAAAATTATTGAAATTTTTCTCACAAGAGGATGGTTGTACATATGAAAAAGTGACATTATTTCTTCTAAAGAGCCACTCATCTGCATTCTTTATTGGTAATACTGTATTTCATATCTGCAGGCCTTGCAGCACCTACAGGAGAAGGAGCAGGTTTCTTTCCTGACTCATACATCAGCTGAATTATTAACAAATCCTAATGAAAGAGTTGCTAACCCTTTCAGTATGCCTCAGCCTGCATGAGCACATATTGACCTTCAGAGCTCAGAATGTAATATAAAAGTGCGATGACGTGTATATAAATTAGTCTTTTACTGTTCTCCTCAGCATTTGATTGTAAAAAGGAAATGACATCTACCAAAAAAAAAAGAGGTAAAAGCAAGTTTTCTTTTTAAAAAGTTTAACCTCTATTTTAATAATATTCAGAACTTTCATAAGGACTCTGCTCTGAAAATCACCAGCGAGCTTTATCTAATCAGCAATGAAGCAGAACCAAGTTAGCGTACAGCACGTGTCCTGGTTTCAGCTAGGATAGTTAATTTTCCTCCTAGTAGCTGGTAGGGTGCTGTGTTTTGGATTAGGATGAGAAGAGTGCTGATAATATGCTGATGTTTTAATTGCTGCAGAGCACTGCTTACACTAAGCCAAGGACTTTTCAGCTTCTCGCTCTGTCCTGCTAGCAGGCAGGCTGGGGGTGCAGCAAGAGCTGGGAGGGGACAGACCCAGGACAGCTGACCCAAACTGGCCAAAGGGGTATTCCATACCATCTGACGTCATGCTAAACAATATATAGGGGTGGCTAGCCAGGGTGGGGGGGGCGGCTGCTCGGGGATAGGCTGGACATCGGTCAGTGGGTGGTGAGCACTTGAATTGTGCATCACTTGTTTCTACACATTAGTAGTAGTGACTCGCAAAAAACTGACTCCACAATCAGTAAGACTGTAAAGTAGGTATGTTTATTCAGCGCTGGGCAGCATGGGGGGGTAGTCCCACCAAAGTCGTGCACACAATTTGCTCGCTTGCATTATCTTTTATCCCCTAAAATATTGCATATGCATTAAGTTTCTCAAGACATCTATGCATATTCATTTCCTAGCTC
>NW_023312143.1:0-2451 GCF_011077185.1 Oxyura jamaicensis
GAGTGTTTTGATGTCATCGAACTTTTGGCTGGGAATGATAAGGTTGAGAAGCAGCGCTGAGAGAAGCAACGGGCAAAACATGGATTGAATGTTTTTGTGAATGTAGAAGTTATGAAGAATTCAAGAAAGTTGTAATTGTAAGGAATATGTTTCATATTAGTGTGGTGAAGGGACGAGGGGTGGTGTGTGTGCAAATTGTCCACCTCGTCAGTGTAGTGATGATGTTATGTTTATTTTTGAGTGGGGAATTCTTTTTCTTTTTGATGTAAGTGAAGATTGTGATAATTGTAAAGTAAGAGTATATTGTGATTATTCTTAAATATGCTTTCCAGAGAGGCGAGGGGTGGCATGCAGTGGGTTTACATATTGTTCTGACAAACAGCCCATGGAATTCACCAGTGTTTGTCACCAAGAAGAGCGGGAAATGGAGATTACTGCGTGATTTGCGATGAATCAATGCAGTGATCGAAAACATTGTAGCCAGAAAACAAACAAACAAACAAAAAAAAGAGAGAGAAAAAAAAAAAAAAAAAACAGAAAAAAAAAAAAACAGAAAAAAAAATAAAAGAAAAAAAAAAGAAAAAAGGAAAAAAAAAATAGTACCTTTGAATATTGGATCGGACTCACAATATGCTGTAGGTGTTGCTCAACGCATTGAAAGGGCACATTTGAGTCACATGCCAAAAAAAAACTTTTTCTAAAATTTAAGGAGCTGTTACTTTTGGTAGAGCAGTGAGTGCACCTGTATTGTATTATTCACATGCAGAACCACACCACGTTACCTGGTATTTTTGCAGAGGGTAACGCACACGCTGACCAGTTAACTAATATGACCCTGACTGCCCTGGTGCCTAAGGTGCTGGAGCAAGCACAGTTATCCCATGCCTTTTTTTCCATCAATCCGCCAAAGTCTTGGCAAAACAATTCGCTATATCGATCACTGATGCCAAATTGATCGCCCAAACATGTCCTGACTGTCAACAACATGTTTCGACCCCGTCTTTAATGGTAAACCATAGAGGTCTACAGTCCTTACAGTTATGGCAGACTGACGTAACGCATGTTCCAAAATTTGGTCGCTTGAAATATGTTCACATATCAGTAGATACTTTCTCTCTTGCTATTTGGGCGACAGCTGCAGTGGGTGAAACTAGTCGCAATGTCCAGGCTCACTTCCATGTTGCTTTTGCAGTGCTAGGCATCTCAAAGGAAATGAAAATCAATAATGGCCCTGCCTATTCACTATCCACTCCCTTCAAACCTTTTTTCAAACTTGGGGTAACCAACACATCACAGGAATTCCTCATTCCTCCACGGTTCAAGCCATTATTGAGCTCACACATCGTACCTTGAAAGCACTGCTAAATAAACAAAAAGGGGGAGACACCCAGGAAACACCACAGAACAGGTTGGGAAAGGCACTTCACGTAATGAATCACCTAGCATTACCCTTTCCTCACAAAGAGTTACTGCACATGGTAAAACATTACAAAAATATGAATTCCGCGCTGTCATGGGTGCCACAATCAGAGCAGGCTTTAGTGATGGTAAAACATTTAAATACAGGTCTTTGGGAGGGACCCCAGCCTCTAACAACATTGGGGTCGAGGGTATGCTTGTATCTCCACAGGTCTCGGACCAAGATGGGACCAGAAGGGGGTAAGGCCATGGTTGGCCTCCTCCTCACAATCGCCGCTGTCATCGGTTATTGCCAGCCCTGGGTCTCCATCCAACCATGCCGCAACATCGGGGTCATCCTCGCCAAGATGACAGGACAAGAAGCGACGTGCCTGTCCCTGGCTAGTGCTAACGACCCGTTTACGACATGTCTGGTGGTGATCCTGGCAGATAACAAAGACTGGACTGTCTACTTGCCACGAGCGCCCCTAGAGCCATAGGAATTAGATATCCTGGGAAGTGTAACAGCCACATCATGTGTAAGGTTCAATTACATGGGCAAAAACCAAACCATGAAACAAATTGTCAATGTCACACTCGCTCCTTATTGCAATGCATCTCTTTGGTGTAATTATACAAAACTATAATAGCATCATTCCTTGGGCCAGGAGCCTCTCTGTTCAGCTGTAGGATCAACTGTGGAACGGACGCCCCTAGGTGCAGGTCTCCTAGGTCTCCACTCTCAGCCACTCAACACAGGAGTAGACAAGGACCTCCTGAAGCCATGGACAAATTATTTTAAGTGATATTTTCTTGTGGTATGAATGAAAAGTGAAAGAGGCCTCTTTGCGTGATTGTGTGATTGTGCTGTGCGAGTGAGAAGCAACATCCCTAGTGCTTAGTGACTTGTTGACTCATGTAGATTCTAGTAGGCACGCTATTTTACAATCGTAATTCTGAATGTGACTTTCACCCTGTTGCTAGTTGTACCGTGCTTGTTTCAATGCTTACAAAGAATGCTTTTGTGCTCAATACAATCAGCTTGGCCGTTAG
>NW_023312144.1:0-8508 GCF_011077185.1 Oxyura jamaicensis
ACCAGCTACTAGGAGGGAAAATAACTGTCCTAACTGAAACCAGGACATATATCCACCCCTTATTCCATACCATTTATGTCATGCTCAGGTTACACTTTTTCCAGTACATTCTAGTTAATCACTATTTTCATCTATGGTAATGACGACACACAGTGTTAATAATAATTAACATAATACAACTCAACTCATGGGCTATTCTCACCCAGTATTAAATCCCCCTGAGGTACACACCGGACCTCCCCATTCTTTTGCATTACCCACCAAGTGCATCCAGGTCCTTGAGCAAAAGCAATCCCACGAATGGGTTTGCCTTTTCCTGAGGCAGGAGTAGCCCAGACTGTTTTACCTAGCATATTTCTTACATGCACTACAGGAACTTTATCCCCTTCTACTGTACGTAGCAGGTTTGATTGGGCAGGTCCAGCTCGGTTGGCAGATCCCCTAGTATTGACTAACCAGGTGGCCTTTGCCAAATGTGCATCCCAATTTTTGAATGTCCCAGCACCCATTGCTTTCAGTGTAGTCTTTAACAGTCCATTGTATCGCTCAACTTTACCAGAGGCTGGTGCGTGATAGGGGATGTGATATACCCACTCAATACCATGTTCTTTGGCCCAAGTATCTATAAGGTTGTTTTGGAAATGAGTCCCATTGTCTGACTCAATTCTTTCTGGGGTGCCATGTCGCCATAGCACTTGCTTTTCAAGGCCCAGGATAGTGTTCTGGGCGGTGGCATGGGGCACAGGATATGTTTCCAGCCATCCGGTGGTTGCTTCCACCATTGTAAGTACGTGGCGCTTACCATTGCGGGTTTGAGGGAGTGTGATGTAATCAATCTGCCAGGCCTCTCCATATTTATATTTCAGCCATCGTCCCCCATACCAAAGAGGCTTTGACCGTTTGGCTTGCTTGATTGCAGCACATGTTTCACAATCATGAATAACCTGTGCTATAGTGTCCATGGTCAGGTCCACCCCTCGATCACGAGCCCATCTGTATGTTGCATCTCTGCCTTGATGGCCCGAGGTTTCATGGGCCCATCAGGCTATAAATAGTTCACCCTTATGTTGCCAGTCCAGGTCCACCTGAGCCACTTCAATCTTGGCAGCCTGATCCACCTGCTGGTTGTTTTGATGTTCTTCAGTAGCCCGATTCTTGGGCACATGGGCATCTACATGGCGTACCTTTACAACCAGGTTCTCTACCCGGGCAGCAATATCTTGCCATAATGCAGCAGCCCAAATGGGTTTGCCCCTGCGCTGCCAGCTGTTCTGTTTCCATTGCTGTAACCACCCCCAAAGAGCATTTGCTACCATCCATGAATCAGTGTATAGGTAGAGAACTGGCCACTTTTCTCGTTCAGCAATATCTAAAGCCAGCTGGATGGCTTTCACTTCTGCAAATTGACTCGATTCACCTTCTCCCTCAGCAGCTTCTGCAACTCGTTGTGTAGGACTCCATACAGCAGCTTTCCATCTCCGATGCTTTCCCACAATGCGACAGGACCCGTCAGTGAACAGGGCATATTTCTTCTCATTTTCTGGTAGCTTGTTGTACAGTGGAGCTTCCTCAGCACGGACCACCTCCTCCTCTGATGACATCCCAAAGTATTTGCCTTCTGGCCAGTCCATAATCACTTCCAAGATTCCCGGACAACTGGGGTTTCCTATTCGAGCCCGCTGAGTAATCAGTGCAACCCACTTGCTCCATGTAGCATCAGTTGCATGATGTGTAGAGGGGACCCTTCCTTTGAACATCCAGCCCAGTACTGGCAGTCGGGGTGCCAGGAGGAGCTGTGCTTCAGTACTGACCACTTCCGAAGCAGATCGAACTCCTTCATATGCCGCCAATATCTCCTTTTCGGTTGGAGTGTAGCGGGCCTCAGATCCTCTGTATCCCCGACTCCAAAACCCTAGGGGTCGACCTCGAGTTTCCCCAGGTTCTTTCTGCCAGAGGCTCCAGGTGGGGCCATTCTCCCCGGCTGCGGTGTAGAGCACATTCTTTACATCTGGTCCCGCTCGGACTGGCCCAAGGGCTACTGCATGAACTATTTCCTGCTTAATTTATTCAAAAGCTTGTCGTTGCTCAGGGCCCCATTCAAAATCATTCTTCTTATGGGTTACTTGGTAGAGCGGGTTTACAATCAGACTGTAATTTGGAATGTGCATTCTCCAAAACCCCACGACACCTAGGAAAGTTTGTGTTTCCTTTTTGCTAGTTGGTGGAGACATAGCTGTTATTTTGTTGATCACATCCATTGGGATTTGACGACGTCCATCTTGCCATTTTATTCCTAAAAACTGGATCTCTCGTGCAGGTCCTTTAACTTTTTTTTTTTTTTTTTTTTTTTTTTTTTTATGGCAAAGCCGGCCTTCAGAAGGATTTGGATTATTTTCTTCCCTTTCTCAAAAACTTCCTTTGCTGTTTCACCCCACACAATGATGTCATCGATGTACTGCAGGTGTTCAGGAGCTTCCCCCTGCTCCAGCGCAGACTGGATTAGTCCATGGCAAATTGTAGGGCTATGTTTCCACCCCTGGGGCAGCCAATTCCAAGTATATTGGACTCCCCTCCAAGTAAAAGCAAACTGTGGCCTGCACTCTGCTGCTAGAGGGATGGAGAAAAATGCATTAGCGATATCAATTGTGGCGTACCACTTGGCTGCCTTTGATTCCAGTTCGTACTGGAGTTCTAGCATGTCCGGCACTGTAGCACTCAGTGGTGGTGTGACCTCATTCAGGCCACGATAGTCCACGGTTAGTCTCCACTCCCCATTAGACTTTCTCACTGGCCATATGGGACTATTAAAAGGTGAATGAGTCTTGCTGATCACTCCTTGGCTCTCCAGTTGACGAATTAGCTCATGGATGGGAATCAGGGAGTCTCGGTCGGTGCAATATTGCCGCTGGTGCACAGTTGTAGTAGCAATTGGCACTTGCTGTTCTTCGACCCTCAGCAACCCCACAACAAAAGGGTCCTCTGAGAGACCGGGCAAGGTAGACAATTGTTCAATGCCCTCTGTCTCTAAGGCAGCTATGCCAAAAGCCCAGCGGAACCCTTTTGGGTCCTTGAAATATCCTCTTCTAAGATAGTCTATGCCAAGGATGCATGGAGCATCCAGGCCAGTCACAATACGGTGTTTTTGCCACTCATTCCCAGTTAGACTCAGTTCAGCTTCCAATACAGTTAATTGCTGGGATCCCCCCGTCACTCCATAAATACTGATGGGCTCTGGCCCTGTATAGCTTGATGGCATTAGAGTACATTGTGCACCGGTGTCTACTAAAGCCTTATACTTCTGTGCGTCTGATGTGCCAGGCCATCGAATCCACACAGTCCAATAAACTCGATTGTCCCTTTCCTCCCCCTGGCTGGAGGCAGGGCCCCTCTAATCCTCATCAGAATCTTCATTCCTGTGTTTAAAGGACTGCCTACTGGAAGTTGGAGCAGCAAACTTTTCAGAGACCCCCTTTTTCCCAATTGTTTTCTTTTGCAACTCACGTACCCGTGCCTCTAGGGTCGCGGTGGATTTTCCATCCCATTTTCTCATGTCTTCTCCATGGTCACGTAGGTAAAACCACAGGATGGCCCGAGGTGTGTATCCACCATACCGTCTTCCTTGCACGGATGAGCGCTTACCCCTAATAGCAGAGACATTGGTTTGTACAGGAGGGGAGGAAAATAAACTCTCTTTAAGTTGCTGGACCTCTTCAGAGAGTTTCTCCAAAGTATTCTCTTTTAGTTGGTGAACCCTGGTTCGTTCATGTGGGGAGGAAAATAATCTCTCTTCAAGGTGGTGGACCTTTTCAGAAAGTTTCTCCAAAGTATTCTCTTTTAGTTGATGGACGCTTTCAGAAAGTTTCTCCACAGCCGAGACGCAGGCCTGTAGGGAAGAGGAGAGGCTTTCTTCGTACTGCCGGAGTTGTTTAGCCACATCACCCACTGTGGGTTCCTCATCCTCTTTCCAGGCCATTATTGCCAATGAGCTGGCATATGATGATGGTGCACTCCGTACAAACTTCCGCCACATGGGTTGAGTACACCTGACTTCATCTGGATCTGTGAGTACTTGTCCATTGTCTGGGTCCTCATAAATCACCTCCCGTACAGCTAATTCCCTCAGGTACTGGATTCCCTTCTCCATAGTGGTCCACTTGCCTGGCAGACATACAAGTTCTTCCTTGTAGGGAAACCTTTCCCTTACAGCGTACAGGAGACGCCTCCAGAGGCTGTGAGATCGTGCTCCATCTCCAATTGCTTTGTCAATGCCTGCATCTCTAGCAAGGGATCCCAGCTGCCTGGCTTCTTTGCCCTCTAATTCCACACAATTGGCTCCGGTATCCCAGCACCGGAGCAGCCAGGTGACAAGCTGCTCACCTATGCAGCGACCAAAATCTTTTCGCACATCTCGTAGCTCACGCTGGTATAGGTTTCGGGTAACTACTGTTGATTTTTCAACATCCCCATCTTCATCCTCCTGCACCTCTGATGGCCCAGCCTCGTCTTCTCCATACCTACACCTAGCAGAAGACTCTCTGCGTTCTAAACGACCTGAGTCTCTACACCATTTTTTCACCTTGTCTACAGGGGCAACTTGTACTGCTACAGCTCTTCTCTCTGGCTCAGCCACAGGGTCTGCCACAGGGGTGGGAACACCCTCTGCAGGGGCAACTTGCACTGCTACGGCTCGTTTCTCTGGCCCAGCCACAGGAGCTGGAGTGGCTGCAGGAGCTGGAGCTGGAGCAGCTGCAGGAGCCGGAGCTGGAGCAGCTGCAGGGGCTGGAGCGGCTGCAGGGGCTGGAGCTGGAACAGCTACAGGGGCAGGAGCTGGAGCGGCTGCAGGAGCAGGAGCTGGGGCGGCTGCAGGAGCAGGAGCTGGGGCGGCTGCAGGAGCAGGAGCTGGAGCGGCTGCAGGGTCTGTCACTCAGTTCATAGTAGCATCAATTGCAGCTCGATAGGCATAGGCCAGGCCCCAACATGCTACAGTGAGTTGTGTCACTTTGGAACTGCCAGAGTCATGACACTCTTTTTGCAAGCATTCTACCAGTTTTTTAGGATTTTGCAGTTGTTCAGGGGTGAATCTACAAAACATCGGAGGTGCCCACTGCTCTAGCCACCTGCCCATATCCTCCCACACTCCCTGCCACTCACAATTATCCCGCCTCAGGACAGATCTCTGCATGAGATTCCTAAGTAGTTGTTTAACCTTGAACAAAACCTGAAGCGCATTCAAGAGACATAACAAGAACATGCTGGTCTGAGTATCCCAAGGATATTCAACATCTTGGAGAGCTATTGTAACTAGCTCGGGGGATAAGAGGGTGCTGAAGGAGAAAGGGAGAGTGAACAAGTAAGGAAAAATATCTTTCCCTGTCCCCTTCACAGACTGGCTCCCTGATGAAAAAAGGCAGTAGGTGTAATTGTTAATAGTTTCCGAGATATAGTTTCCAAAGTACAGAGTCGACGACAGTGCTGAGTACAAATACCAAGTTAGAGTCATGGCCAGATACTTCATCATATCGTTAGCTATTGTTACACAGCACAGTACCATAACGATCTTAAACCAGGGCCCGGAAAGGATAAACAGCACGACAGGGATCACATACAGCAAGTAACGTGCTATAAAACTCAGTTTGGAATACAGGCACAGCAAACTTGATATTAAAGCAATCAACATTCTGATTAGATCTGTCGTTATCTCAACCCTTCGTGCCCCACGTTGGGCGCTAAAAGAGCTGTTGTGGTTTAACCCTTAATCTTTAATCTTTAATCTGTGGTTTAACCCTTTAATCTTTACAGAACTAAGAGAGGCCTCGAGATTAACTCCCCTTGTCCTTATGGGGGACTTCAACTTGCCAGACGTTAACTGGGAGTGCCACACGGCTGACACGAGCAAGTTCAGGAGGTTCATGAAGCACCTAGATGATAACTTCTTGGTGCAGGTGCTAACGGAGCCAACTAGGAAAGGTGCCCTTCTAGACCTGTTGCTAGAAAACAGAGAGGGTCTGGTGGGAGATGTGGTGATTGGTGGCCGCCTTGGCCATAGCGACCATGAAGTGGTTGAGTTCAAAATTTACGGTGACAGAAGGAAAAGTGCCACCATAACCTCATCCCTAGATATGGGGAAAGCGGACTTCAGGCTGCTCGGGGAACTAGTCAGCAAGGTCCCCTGGGAAACTGCTCTTGAAGGCCTCGATGTCCACCAGAGCTGGTCATTCTTTAAGCGATGCCTCCTAGAAGCACAAGATCAGGCAATTCCTAAATATCGCAAGTCAGGCAGGCGGGGCAGGAAGCCGGCGTGGCTGACCAGGGACATTCTAATGGAGATTAGGCGGAAACAGAGAGTGTTTCGCTACTGGAAGGAGGGCCAGGTGTCATGGAAAGAATACAGGGATGCTGTTCGTGTTTGTAGGGAGAAAGTTCGTGTGGCCAAAGCACGCCTAGAGTTGAAGCTGGCTGTGTCTGTGAGAGAAAACAAAAAGGTTTTTTTTAGATATGTGAATGGAAAAAGGAGAACTAAAGAATACATAGGGCCGCTCCTTGATAGGGAAGGTCTCCTCACAGACAATGACATAGGCAAAGCAGAGACGCTTAACGCCTTCTTTGCCTCTGTCTTCATTGCCGATGATGGGCTTCGGGACCCAAGGTGCCCCGAGCTGGAGGACCGAGACGGTGGGGATGACAAACTCCCAACCGACCCTGAACGTGTGCGGGATTTGCTACTCCACCTCGATCCCTACAAGTCCATGGGTCCGGATGGGATTCATCCCCGGGTGCTGAAAGAGCTGGCGGACGTCATCGCGGAACCTCTCTCAATTATTTTTCAACGATCCTGGGAATTTGGAGAGGTCCCGGTAGACTGGAAGCTGGCAAATGTTGTGCTGATTTTCAAGAAGGGTCAGAAAGAAGACCCTTGCAATTACAGGCCTGTCAGTCTCACGTCAGTGCCTGGTAAAATCATGGAGAAGATGGTTCTCGAACTTATTGAGGCGCACCTGGGGGGACAAAGCAGTCATTGGTCCCAGCCAGCATGGGTTTGTGAAGGGTAGGTCCTGCCTAACTAACTTGATTTCCTTTTATGATAAGATCATCCTTATGGTGGACCAAGGGAAACCAGCTGATGTGATTTTTTTGGACTTCAGCAAGGCTTTTGACACGGTCTCCCATAGGATCCTACTGGACAAAATGTCCACCATACAGCTAAATAAAAACATCATACAATGGGTGAGCAATTGGCTAACGGGCAGGGCCCAAAGGGTTATGGTAAATGGGGCTGCGTCAGGCTGGCGGGCGGTCACTAGTGGGGTCCCTCAAGGCTCCATTTTAGGGCCGGTACTTTTCAATATTTTTATAAACGATCTGGATGTAGGAATAGAAGGTATTTTGAGCAAGTTTGCTGATGACACCAAACTTGGAGGAGTCGTGGACTCGAATGAGGGTGGTAAGGCCTTGCAGAGAGATCTGGATAGGTTGGAGAGCTGGGCGATCACCAACCGTATGAAGTTCAATAAGAGCAAGTGCCGGGTCCTGCACCTGGGACGGGGAAACCCTGGCTGCACGTACAGACTGGGTGATGAGACGCTGGAGAGCAGCCTAGAAGAGAGGGATCTGGGGGTCGTGGTAGACAGCAAGTTGAATATGAGCCAGCAGTGTGCCCTGGCAGCCAGGAGGGCCAACCGTGTCCTGGGGTGCATCAAGCACGGCATCGCTAGTAGGTCAAGGGAGGTGATTGTCCCGCTCTACTCTGCGCTGGTGCGGCCTCACCTCGAGTACTGTGTGCAGTTCTGGGCACCACAGTATAAAAAGGACATGAAACTGTTGGAGAATGTCCAGAGGAGGGCTATGAAGATGGTGATAGGCCTGGAGGGGAAGACGTACGAAGAACGGCTGAGGTCACTGGGCCTGTTCAGCCTGGAGAAGAGGAGGCTGAGAGGAGACCTCATCACAGTCTACAACTTCCTCGTAAGGGGGTGTCGAGAGACAGGAGACCTTTTCTCCATTAACACCAGTGACAGGACCCGCGGGAATGGGGTTAAGCTGAGGCAGGGGAAATTTAGGCTTGACATCAGGAGGGGGTTCTTCACAGAGAGGGTGGTTGCACACTGGAACAGGCTCCCCAGGGAAGTAGTCACTTCACCGAGCCTGTCTGAATTTAAGAAGAGATTGGACTGTGCACTTAGTCACATGGTCTGAACTTTTGGGTAGACCTGTGCGGTGTCAAGAGTTGGACTTGATGATCCTTAAGGGTCGCTTCCAACTCAGGATATTCTATGATTCTATGATTCTAACCCGGCTGGCAGCTAAACAGCACACAGCCGTTCACTCACCCTCCCCCCTCCCTCTCTGAGATGGGGGAGAGAAACGGGAAAGTGAAGCCTGTGAGTTGAGATAAAGACAGTTTATTAAGATAGAAAATAATAATAATAATAATAATAATAATAATATGTACAAACAAGTGATGCACAATGCAATTGCTCACCACCCGCTGACCGATGCCCAGCCCAACCC
>NW_023312145.1:0-1784 GCF_011077185.1 Oxyura jamaicensis
TGTGAAATGTGTTTATTTGATTCGTGTCAGTATGGAACAATGCTAGGGCCGCATGATGAAATATAAGCTCGTATTTAAGAAAAACAGAGTGATTAGTGTACATAGTTCTTGTATCATGCAAAGGAACGATCCAGCAATTTGTGTAAATAGAGGGTTTGAAGGGCAAACATTGAGACTCTAGTCTGGGAGATAAGAGGACCAAGGAGTTTTTTTTAGGAAACTGCAGACTTTTGCATGGGACGCTGCGCAAGCCTCTGATAACCAGCAAAGAGATCCACCAAATAAGGAGAAAGGGGGAGTTGAAGGACGACCGAAGGACAAAGCCTGGGAGGAAGACTACGAGCCTTCAGCACAAGAGACCCCCAGAAAGACCACCAGAGACTGCTACGCATGCGTCCAGAGAGGGTTTGGATTCCAGGAACTAATTGTAATAACCCCGCCTTTTCTAGGAATAGTGATGAATATGTATTAGTCTAGGAGCATAAAAATCAGACACCTGATGTAACAGGTGCGCGTCCTGGTAGAGCAGAGACTCCCGGTGCACCCAGCGCTGTTTGCTTGCCTCTATTCGCTTAATAAATCACAAAAATCCTATTTGGGACTTAATCATTTATCACAATTGGGGGCTCGTCCGGGATGGTCTTGGTTCCTGAATTCTGACTGGATCTAGGAGGGGCGCCCCACCATTTGGTGGCTCCTGTTCGAGTCAGGTCGGGACTAACACCATCCTGAACCTGAATAAAGGCAAGCAAAGAATTTGATTTTTTTATGAGCTCCCTTGCCGGCTGCAGCATTGTATTTTGTCCGTAATTCTGCGCGCGAAGATCCGAACGAAGACGACGGAGTCGTGAGTATTTGAAGTGTGTACCGTTCGGTTGGGTGGGATTCGGTTGCCTGTGTGTGTAAGAGTGTGACTGAGACGGAACCTAGTTCCGAAGCGAGTGTGGAGGTCTTCTAACCGCGGTTCCAATCTCCCACGAGGGACTTGGCCGGTGAAGGACCGAAGTGATTCCTATAGGATTCGTGGGTGGGTGATAGGTCCTAAACCCCCTGCAAGACACTCTTACCGGGCAGCCAAGGGCTGTAGGAGTTGCCACAGTAAAATTCCTAGATGGGTCAGACAAAATTGAAGACCCGGAACCAGAGAAAAGGGAGCAAATTAAAAATGGTTCAGTACTATGTGATAAAACGGTCAAATCAGGATATCCAATAATTAATAAGGACCTAGAACCTGTGGAGTCAGGACCTCTGAGTCCATCACGGTCAGCTCAGGCTTGTGAGCTGTATGCTCTGTGTAGAGCCCTGGAACTATTAAAGGGGAAAAGTGGGGCTATATTTACAGCATGTTGAACTGAATGAACTCCCTGTGTCTGAATCACTACCAGAAAGCAGTGTTGTACAACAAAAACTGGAAGTTTCTCCAAAGATGTTGCCACTAAATTAATAATATTAATTAATAAAATATAATTGATTAAAAAGTACTCATCTACTGCCATGAAATACTGTTACTATTAAACTTTATGTTCTGGTTTGGAGACAAAAAGGAATATAGTTAAGGCATGAGCATGTGATTTTCTGTTTCCGTAAGGTGGTGAGCTTTAATTCTATTCATGCTAAGTCTCAGTGAGACATACCAGTATCCTTGTGGACCCACTCATTTTAATGCTGTAAAATCGTGGGTCAGATGATTCAAAGCCTTAATGTAAATGTACTCAAGTAGGGGAAAGGTGAATTGGTATCATTTATTTTAAAAAGTCATATGGTGGATTTGGATTTGTTTGTTT
>NW_023312145.1:1884-5854 GCF_011077185.1 Oxyura jamaicensis
TTGTTGAAAAGTGAAAGTTATTTTTCTGTAAGTGCATTTACTCTATTTTTGAACAAACAGAAGTATCAAATACTTGTTTAAATATTAAGTTGGTGTTTTGAGCCTGCAAAATTGAATATTGGCTTTAAAACTCTGCTTTCATAAGTACCATTTATTATATCACTATATTTCTGATGTTTGCATAATCATAAAAGGACCTCAAAACTTGAATACACAGACTGAAATAAAAGCTGAGAGCCTTGAATATGTCAGTGTGCTATATAGTGGCCTTTGAGGACTGTCATGATAACCCTTTTACATTACATTACAAAGTTAATGTTTTAGTCCTAAACTTTCAGGACCTCTTAGTACAGAAGAAAGCTTTATACAATTACTGATGTAAATTTCTTGAAAAATATATATTTTTGTGTCCAGTTGTATTATTCAAGTGTTCCTTTGTATCAATTTATGTATGCTTCTGTTGTGGTTTAACCCGGCCGGCAGCTAAACACCACACAGCCGTTCGCTCATCCTCCCCCCTCTATGGGATAGGGGAGAGAAACGAGAAAAACTGAAGCCTGCGGGTTGAGATAGAGACAGTTTATTGGGACAGAAAATAATAATAATGAATAATAATGATGTGTACGGAGCGGGTGGTGCATGGTGCACTTGCTTGCTATCCGCTGACCGATGCCCAGCCTGTCCCCAGGTGGCTGGCCCCCCCACCCCGGCTAGCCACCCCTATGCATTGTTTAGCATGACATCAGATGGGATGGAATACCCCTTTGGCCAGTTTGGGTCAGCTGTCCTGGGTCTGTCCCCTCCCAGCTCCTGCTGCACCCCCAGCCTGCCTGCTGGCAGGACAGAGTGAGGAGCTGAAAAGTCCTTGGCTTAGTGTAAGCACTGCTCTGCAGCAATTAAAACATCAGCGTGTTATCAACATTAGTCTCATTCTAAATTCAAAACATAGCACTCTACCAGCTACTGGGAGGAAAATTAATTCTATCCTAACTAAACCAGGACAGCTTCTAAAACAAAGAAGGAAGAGTAGGGGTGTGAAACCTAGGAAAAGATAGATAAAGTATGCTATGTTTTTTAATTTTTTTTAATCGATGGACGGAAGGTCCTTGCATCTGTCCGTGCAGGAGAAAAAGCGACAAACAGATCTAGAAGACAGGTCTGGGAGAAACTCAGTTAAAGGAAGAGCACAAGTCATGGAAAAATAAATAAATAAATAAAAATAAAAAATTACAGCACCAATTACTGGGAAGGGCCCTACACTCTAATAACTTGGGGGCCGAGGTTGTGCTTGTGTTTTAACAGAAGCCGGTCCTAGATGGATGTCAGCACCATGAGTCTGTCCGGCCGTCTCATCATCTGCCTTAACATGATCACAGCACCCTCCTCTGCGGTTTGGACTCCAGCTCAAACAAAAAACAACGTCTGGGAGTGTCCGGCTGGCATATGCAGGACCCACAAACAAGGACTCCAGGAGCTGGAGGGGCAGCCAAACCCCCCCCCCCTGCCTGGGCAGCACTCAGTACCTGTC
This sequence comes from Oxyura jamaicensis, assembly GCF_011077185.1. NCBI lineage: Eukaryota > Metazoa > Chordata > Aves > Anseriformes > Anatidae > Oxyura > Oxyura jamaicensis. The sequence continues at coordinate 3,413 of NW_023312145.1, forward strand.
TTTCCCAGGGATGTGGTTACAAAGTTTGTTAAAGATAGAATTAGTATGCCTGGTAGTTTTTCTCTGTGTTTTAGTTTGTGTTAATCGTGCTTTCTTAATTTGTGTTAATCATGCTTTTTTATGTTAAAGAAGGGGGAGATGTGGGAGTGTGGCCATGGGGGTCGACAAGCGCCATGGTTGGTGATAACATCAGGAATGTAAAGAGTTTGGAGAAGGGAACAAAGAGGGGTGATTCAGAAAATGCCTTGCTGTTTTGGGTTGCTTGTTCTCCGGAATGGTGGTAAAAATGTTATTAGAACACTTAATACCTAGATATGGGATAATCCAGTACATTGATTCTGATCAGGGCACACACTTTACTTCTAAAATAATAAAATTATTATGTCAATAATTAGGCTTTCAGTGGGAATACCACACTCTGTGGCACCCACAAAGCTCGGGGAAAGTAGAAAGAATGAATCAAACAATAAAACAACAATTGGCTAAGTTAATGATCGAGACACAAATGCCCTGGACGAAATGCTTACTTTTAAATATTAGAACTAAACTACACACTGAGACTGGATTATCACCATGTGAAATGTTATATGGCCTTATTCTCAAGGGATGCCCTTAGGGAACAATGTAGTTGAGGATCGTAGTATCCAGAAATATATAATTACCATTGGTAGAAGATTAAAAGAGCTAAGAGCAACTGGGATGATGGCTCAGACACCACCTTTAGGATTTGCAATTCACCAGTTAAAACCAGGAGATAGGGTTCTAATAAAAACATGGAAAGAAGAAAGCTTATCTCCCCTCTGGGAAGGACCTTTTCTTGTTTTATTAAAAAGAAAACAACCAATATTTATTAACTGTTATCTATTAGTTGTTATCTATTAACAAGGAAACAGCTGTGAGAACTGCTGAAAAAGGATGGACACGTGTCGAGAGGTCCAGTGGAAGAGTGGAAAGTAACATCGGAACCAGGAGAAACTAAACTAACAGATGGACTTGAAGAAGCTTTCATCAGAGTATAAGCTAAGTTGCTGTGGGAATTTTATTGTAATTACTCCAAATTTATTGTAATTACTTCTGTAAAATTAGTAAACAAAGAACCTCTTGAATAGATACCTACTAAGAGAAGAGATTTATCAATAACAGGGATCACTTAAGCATTATCCCCTGAAGGTACTGAGAAGGTACATCTGCAGTGTACACCCCTCTAAGATTAGGGAAGAGGGCAAGACCGGATAGGGAACTGGTGCTGCGGCTGGGAAGGTCTGCCAAGGGCTGCAACCCCTTCGGGCTGTGACCGCCGAGCACTATGGCCCTTACCGGACCTCTTCTAGTCCTACTTGGGGTGAGTTTCTTGGCCCAAGCTATGGCCAACAACTGCAGTCAACTAGAAAAGGATGGTTGAGCTCCCAGACATTGGTGTATCATACTGTCTATGACTGTAAAGGCCAGAAAAGAGGAAGCTGCATTTTTTAACCTAACTCAGTATGCTCTATGCGGAGAAATTAATTGGAACAAGTGAAATTGTAACCACCCTGAATACCTCAGTGTCAATAACCTTTGATGCCTGTGATATTATAGATGAAGACCCATATACTGATTGTGGAAGCCTGAGCTGGAAGAGATATAGTAACCAGCCCAAGTACATTTGTCCTAGAAAGGGTAAAACAGTGACTTCTACATGTTACACTGATTGGATAAGAGATTATCCATGGGACCGGAGTTATCATTACTGCAGACCCTCAAATTGGGGTTGTGCTTGTTGGAGTACGGATCCTGGGGCTATAGGACCCCAATAGATATGCTTAATAGAATATTTAGGTTGCAAGCTGTAGTAGAAATAGTTGTGAATAAAACTGGAGATGCACTCGGATTAATTGCAAAACAAAATACCAAGATGGGAACTGCTTTGTATCAAAATTGCTTAGCTTTAGATTATTTGCTAGCACAAGAAGGAGGAGTCTGTGGAAAATTTAACCTTAAGTAACTGTTGTGAATGAACTTGTAAAAAGAAATGAAGAAAATTGCACATGTCCCAGTTCAAATTTGGAATGAAATCAATTTAAGAAAATTATGGAGGGACTTTATGGGTAGTGGTTGGCTTACTAGAATCAGGATAGTTTTACTGGGAATATGTGGAGGGTTGTTTAATAATTCAATAATTCCATGTTTAATACCCTGTTTTACCTGACTAATACACTCGGTTATACAAGGAATGCAAATATCTGTGGTACGTGTTGACCCAGAACCAGGGTAAGGGAAAACCCATTCCCTGATGATAATAAAACAAAAGAGGATCCAAAATTGGTACCAATTTGGCAAGTATTGACTCGATTGAATAATAATAATAATAATAAAAACACGAATCAATACCATGAAAAAAAAAGAAATGGGGGATTGTGAAATGTGTTTATTTGATTCGTGTCAGTATGGAACAATGCTAGG
>NW_023312146.1:0-13636 GCF_011077185.1 Oxyura jamaicensis
TTGGCTCAGCTCTGGTCAGCAGTGGGGCCCTTACCAAACATGGGGCAGCTTCTAGATCCTTCTCACAGAAGCCACCCCTATGGCCCCCTACTACCAAAACCTTGCCACATAAACCCACTACACCTTCGTACAGTGCAACGTGATGTGAAGGAGAGGATGCACTTGGTGGCAGGAGGAGGAGGGAGCAGCAGGCTTCTCAGCAGCTTCCCATGCTGGACTTCTCAAATTATGTCTAATTAAGTCTGCTGCCCAGAATGTCATCAAATTGGCAACTGAACAAATTGCATTGAGTTTGGTGAGACAGCTCCTGTGCTTCATCCCAGCACCTTGCTGCCCTGCAGCAACTGCTCTGTCTATGGCTCTGCCTCTCTGGGTTCCCAGTGAAACTGCTTCTGAAGCAAGGAAAAATGAGCAGCCACCCCCTCCATGGGCTTCAAATCCACAGCCTTGCTGCATTATCCTCCTGCCTCCTCAGGAAGACTTCCCTACTCCCCTTAAAAAATGTATGTCGGGAGAGGTCTGAATATTTTTCCCATAACTTGGTGGGACGGAGCTCGAGAAACACTGCCTTATATGGTTTCATGTTGCCAAAATGTATTTGCTATGTGATGATGTGGGCTTTGGAAGGCCTGCTGTTCCCAATTGTCCATTGCATATTAAGGACGGTTATAGCCAAGAAGACTTTTCTATTTATTTGCTCCCTTTTCACTATGACTTTATGCATGTACAGCTTGACTGTCATACTTATTTTATGTTTTTCATTCATTAAAAACCAGTCATCTGCATATTTTGTGAACACTCAGGGGTCTCTTCTCCCCTTGATGCATGTGTGCCAGTCCCATTAGCATGGATGGGAATTAAGAGCTCATGCTGAAGGAAAACACAGGCACCACTCCCCCTGTTTCTCTCCTTACTGCTCAACTAAGATATTAAAAAATAAATAAATAATTACAGAGGATATCCAGTTTAGGTTTGAAAAAAAAAAGAATATAAAAGAAGACAGGAAGAAAAACTTAACTGCGTATCTCAGGAGATACTTCTTATCTCCCAGGAGCAGAGGCTGCATAGACAGAGGGTGTAAATGATTTTAGCATCACAGATGTTTTTACAGCTATGTCCTTATCAGTAAGTTAAGTTGGTCCCATTTTCCCCCACTCCAAAAACAGTGCAGGCTGCATCATGGTCCTGGTGACTTCCTGATGATGCTGAGGGTTTGGATGTAGGCTGTCATGTTTTCCTAAAAACAATCGTGGAGTCCTTGCTGACCACCCCAAGGCCAGTCCTCACCAAGCCACAGAGCTGAAGGACTGCAGCCCCTGGTGATGCTCCAGCAGTGGACAGGGAGGGCTGGTCCTGCCATTATCCCTGTGCTGTTTGCAGGGGGTTGTCCACCTCCCACCCCTGCTCCTGCTCAGGGTTCAGGCTCTGTGGTTTTGCTCCCTGCCTACAACAAGAGTTTGTTTTTTTTTTCCATTTTGGTTAGTACTGCCAGTGCATGGTATAGGGATCCATGATTTTCTCTGCCTTATCTCTAAGGGTTAGAGCAACCATGCTTCTCCACCCAGACAGAAGTTTTCTATAAAACCTCCCTTGCTCTTGTGTTTCAAGTTTGACAGTTTCCCCCTTTCACACATGCGTGCATGGGAAGACACACAGAGAGATATGAATTTATTTTCTGCGTTGTTAAAGCTTCAACATTGCCCTCAAATCATCCTGACACAAAGCTCGGTTCACCAAACAGTACATTTTGCCCTGAGCAAAGACACTTTCCCATGCATGGAATGATCTCCCACTGTTTCCCATAAGAACACTGGGCTGGCTGGAGAAATCAAATCAAAAGCTTTCCAACACAACAGCCCACCCAATTGAAACAAATGAGGGCTCGGGCTTCAGCCAGATGGTGCTGGCTGGAGACGTGGCTCATGGGGTTAGGCAGTAACCCCATTGATTTGCTGCTGGCATGGCTGGAGCATCCTATGATCCTTGTCTTGGCAGCACTATGTTTACTGGGAGGACCAGGTCCTCTGTGAGTTCAGACTTGTCTGTGAGTCGTGCACAAGGGTCCCCAGCAGGTTTGGGGACAATGGGTACTTTAGCAAGTCAACCACATAGATGGAGCCCATCTTGCCTGGCTAATGGGGGGTGGAAGGGAAGGACAAATGGTTCTGGAGAATGAGGCATTCTGTGCGGCACGGATCCTGGCTGTTGGGGCTCTGCTTGAAGTTCAAATGCTCTCCCCAAATTAAAGGAGCAGTCTGAGGGTCAGCACTAGGTATGAGACCAGAGGAACCTGATTCTTGAGTGCTCCTCAACCATCATCTCTCTGCTGCCCTTGTCTTGCTTTATGTCCTAGCAGCACATCGTCAAGTAGAGAAATTACTTAGCAGAGGCACAAAGCAAAAAGGCGTCATTTCCAGGTAAGAGGTGTCACTCAGCTCTTGCTCAGTTCGTATCTCATAACTTAGGCTACTTGGAGATCACCTGCAAGTAATGGAACAAAATAATGTCCCACATACTCTTCTGCTCACTCTTTTGGCTTCTTTTAACTCATAAACTGTTTTACCAGTTGAAACATGGGACAATTAAGCACTTGCTTAATAATGGCAAGGCAGGAGGCTGTAAGCTGTCCTTAGGTTGGTGCCCAGCTCTGGAGTTTGTGGCCTTCTGACATCCTTCAAATTATGGTACAGATAAATTCTCATTGGCTGTTTTGCACTTCTCACCAGTGTGGGATTTACTTTTGTACCTTGACTTATTGCAGCCCAGCTGGTTACTCTCAGCCTGTACTTACTTCTGGATAACTTCACTAAAGCATCTCCTGTTCATTGTCTTGTCCATGTACCTGCCTCTCTTGGCATCAGACTTTCTGGTTATATCGCACAATGTGTCTCAGCTGGGAGGGACAACCAAATTTAAGAATCAAGTCTGAAGAAAACTTGGATCCATCACCGCTCACTTCCTCTTACTCCACTGAAACAAAACAAGAAAAAACAAAAACGATGGGAAATGATTTTACTGGAAGCAGCAGCAGCAGCAGCCATTTGTGAATCAGTTTGTTAAAAGAACCAGCTTCCATTTAGCTAAAAGGTGCTAGCTAAATTGCAAGAGTGGCCTTCACATCTGCAGCTCTACGTACCAGCTTTGATGCAGCATTTTGCAATAGTAATTCATTAATGGTCCCATAAGAAAGGCAAACAAGTTCATAATAAGAGTTTGAAATGGGCAGAAGAACAGCCTTTCCATTCCCAAAATAAAGTTTTGCATTCGTCTTGAATATATGGAGAGCACATGGAGGGCTGAAGGCGTTCCCTTGGTTAAATATTTACCGCGCAAGTATTATTTCACAGAGCATTTCTGGAACTTTAGCTAAGCAGGATGGAGTAAGTGTAATGTTCAGGTGTGTCAATAGGACCGTTTGCCAGAGTGGCTTGTTCTTAAATGTGAATCAAAAACTGGTCAGAGAACTATGTAATGTTTGACTACTAAAACCATTGCTAGCAAAAACACAGCAGTGCACTGGCTCCAAGAGACCAGCCATCAGCTTGTCTCACTGACATAGCTGTGCAAAATCCTGGATGTGAGCAGGGCAAGCTCCTGTTGGCATGGTAGGAACCCAAGGGTGTAGAGGAAGACATCAGTGAAGATGTGCGTGGTATTCCACCCAAATCACATGTTATTTATTGAAACTTCCTGTATTTAGAGTGGGTTTAGCTCACCAGAGGTCCATCATTCTCCCTGCAAACTTTTTCACTTTAAAATGAATGAGGTTTGCTTTTCTTCCCCAGATGTTTTTAAGGAATTTTTTACTGGATTAACAGCTAGCTAAATTACTCCCATTATCTATTTGGGAGCGATCAGCTGTATTGCCCATGAAGCTGTTCAGGAGAAAGATAAAAGTTCTTATGGGTGCAGCTTGGCATGTGGACTGCTCTCATGGCTGTTTCTGTACCTCCTTCTTACTAGAGGCTCTCAGAGAACTGTATGGGCTTGAGGGAAGGGTATCTGTAGAGCAATTAGTGTCAATACTTGTTTAGGAGATGCTGATTAAAAAGTCATGTATATTTGCTTTTCTACTAGGTTATGGGACCTCTGAAAATTTGATCTTATTTTTTCAGTAAGATTATATTGGTACAGAACACTGTTCAAAAGGTCTTGTTTTCTCAGCATTTTGATTTTTTGGCTACATTTTATTGCTGTATTTGGCCAGCCTCATTTTTCCTTCTATAATCTTGTAAAAGAAATACCTTTGCAAACATCTTATTGGGAAAAATATATATATATCTTTGTGGGTTTTCTTTTTTAACCTCATCCTGCATGTTACTGCAAAACTTGCAAAGAAAGACTGTAAAGGGCACGATTGCCTAAAGTAACTTGGAAAATAAAACTAATATTCACATTTTAAAGAAAATGTACAGCATTGAAGAAGCTTTCAGGATAGGGTGTAGTTGCATTACCTGAGCGTTCCCTAGGCTTCCAACCTTAGATGTTACCGCACTAGGGGAACCTGGTGTGCTAACTCTAAGGAACAGTACAGAGTGTAGAGCGGAGTGGAGACACTGCAGCTAGGCTTTGTGACGAGGGGGGGGGACTCGATTGTTCTTGTGCACACCAAGACCGATAAGCCACACTTTTTGCTACCCTGAGCCAACGACCTGTCATGTTTTTTCACAAAATGCTGTACTCTAGTGAACTTTTGCTCATTATAATACCAAAACACACCTCCATCCCAAAAGCTACCTGCCTCCAAGGTGTGACCACCCCTCACTGAGCATGTGCTCTGAATTTCTTGGAGCCTATACCTTTAAACGAAAGCAAAAAAACTTTTCACCAATCACAACTAAGATATGCTTGACTAGAGTCACTCAAGCTCCACCTAAAAGATAGAAAATAATATAAATTGGCTTAAGAGAGAGGGGATGTTAGGGGAGATACCATCATGAGGACCTCCTGATTTCTGGGATCAGTTGATAGGCTGAGCCTCTCTTCCCCCCCCGCGCCCCCCAATTGGGACGCCTTTGGGTGAGATTTGAACACTTGATTATACTGCGTGTCTCCACGGAAACTTAGAAATCTCTATAGTCTTTGTGCCTTTTAACACATTAATAGCCAGCCTGTGCACCTGTGTATTTCATGCATACTAGCTTGCTTTTGCAGACAGTAAATTATCATCAGCAATCCAAAGAACCTGTGTACCTGTTGCTGTAATAAATTGCATTGTTCCTAGCCGTGATAGTTCTCAGTGAGAGCGACTAGAGTAAGGGCGTGTTAAGTTGCTGGAGAATCCGTGATCGTGGTAGTTCAGTATCCTGAATCCGGCCAGGCCCACATCAGTTAATGTTAGGGGTGAATCTATGACCGTGATCCGACCAGACCTGTAACGGTTAACTGGCTACGCCCCTTTAATGTGACAGTCCCCAACAGGCTGTCTAGAAGAAGGGGATGACGGCTGCTGAAAGGTGTGTCCTAGAAGAAGGATGGAGTGGTCTCTAATGGAGTGCTTTGCCACCTGTAGGTGCCAGCATGAAACCTGCCCTTTGGGAAGGCAGAGGAGGTCATCCAACATTTGCTTGTTGATGGGATGTGTATTGGTAGAAAAGCCTTTGCAGGTATGGGAGGTGATTACATTGGATTATACAAGGAAAACTGCTTTGCAGCTTCATCCAAACCTTGGAGAAGGAATTTACCCCTGTGCAGTGTCCTCCATGTCTTGTAGGGAAAGACCCTGCCTGTGAGTCAGGGTGGGAATGAAGCCACATTTTTGGGTGCCCAAACCAGCTCATGGGACCCTCCCAACACCTCAGATGCTCTTGTTCCTGGGTGGGTCTATATCAGCAGCAGCAGCAGAACTTCTTGCAGCTTTGGAGGAGAAGGCACTGCCTCCACTATGGAATGGGGCTATTTGCAGTCTGTTCAGCAGAGAAGTGAGAGCCAGGGTTATTTCCTAGCTGTGGTTTCTTGCTAGTGTATGTCAGAAGTCTCATGTGAATTAGAAATGTTTTGAAGATTCAGTTGTGACTCTTTTTTTTTTTTTTTTTCTTCCTTCTACCTCTTATTTTTTAAGACCCAAAAAAACCCCCCATAGCATGAAAAATTTTTGTTTTATTTTTTTTTTTTTTTTTTTTTTTCTTTCTCCTTGGGAAGAGTCTACAACCAAGTACAGCTTAAAAAGCATCCAAAAAGGGATTAAAGTGACTAAAGAAATATGGAGAGTCCCATGAAGGAAAGCCAGTTGTCACACTTTTTTGCACAAGAGCTGGGTGAAGCAAAACATCCGTGAATGGAAGGAGAAAACATCTACCAGACCAAGATGGTTGGTGCCAGCATCTCCTGTGCATAGCCTTCTCCTGCACTGCCTCCAGCCATGGTTTAAGGAGCTTGAATCCATGTCTCACCTTTAAAATATCAAAGCACATTAAGGCTCACTCAGATATGTGATACCTTCTTTGAAATCTCTCTCTGCTTTCATTTTTTTTGTGCAACTTGAGCTAAATGTGGTTGCTCTGAGCAAATTACTTCCCTTCCATGAGCTCATCTGTCTCCCCTTGAGTGCAGGCAGGCTTTGAGCATCCAGTGTGATTTAAGGAAGCCAGGTGTGACAAATAAGGACGAGTCACATTTATATATATATAAAGTGTAGCCACACATTAGTGGCTAATTCTGATTCACAAATACACTGGAGAAACTTGTAACCTAGGAAGGTTGTACTGGGTCTGGCTGGGATGTTAACTTTCCCTGCAGCAGCCCATACAGTGCTGCGCTCTGCACTTGTAGCTAGAACAGCAGTGGTATCACACTGGTGTTGTGTCTGCTGCTGAGAAGTGCTGGCACAGAATCAGGAATCTCTCTAAACCTCCTAGGGGGTGGGCAAAAAAAAAAGTGAGAAAGAAACATCACCAGGGCAGCTGACCTAAACCAAACAAAGGGATATTCCATACCATATGATGTCACACTCAGCAATAAAAAAAGGTGGAAAAAGGAAGAAGAGGGGAGGGGTGGGCTCTCGTTGTGAAAACGTCTGTCCTCCTCCCGAACACCGGCTATGTGCGTTGAGGCCCTGCTTCAAGGACGTGGTCAAGCATCGCTCATTTGTGGGAAGTAGAGAGTAATTTCTGTCCTCTGCACTTCCACAAAGCCTTTACTTGTTTTGTTTAGTTACTCCCTTTCCCCCTCCCTCTTCCCCTTTCCCTTTTTTCCCTTTAGTTGAATTGTTTAATTAATAATAATATTTCCTTAATAATATATATATTTTTCTCTTTAATTAAATTATCCTTATCTCAGCCCGTGAGTTGTTCTTTCCTTTACTTCTTCCCCTCTTCATCTGAGGAGGGGGAGTGAGAGAGTGGTTGTGGTGTTCAGCTGCCTAGCATGGTAAAACCACCACAGAAGGTTTTGTGAGCAGGAAGAAAAGTACAAAATTTGTCATGCCTCAGGAACCACTCGGCTCCTTTGTATTTCCAAAATTTACATCACGCTGGGCAGGTATGCATTACAGCCCAAGTTCAGGGAATCCAGCCCTTGCTGGGGAATTGCTGCACTGTAACCTACTGCTATGATTTAAGTCACTTCAGACATCTGAGTAGCAAACAAAAATTAAAAATACTATGAAACAATTTTTGAGATCTCTCTTTGTTCAGTTAATTTTGAAAACCAGCCCCTCATCTTCTATGAAATATTACTAGTGTATTTAACTATACGAGCATATCTCAAGCTGTGCAGGCTTCATGTCATTAGAAACTGATGAAAAATGTCCATTTTTATTTTTTATTTTGTTGGCTTGTGGTTGCACTTATTCTGGTTCTTGAGCAGCAAGACTTCTGAGACCCTTTTTCCCTGACCTTGCATTCCTAATCTTTTCATTCTGTGTCTAATAATATTGTTGAGCTCATCTTGGGCCTTTCCTCCAGGGGAACAAGAACATAATTTGGAGTTGTTTATTTTTAACTGCCTATCTCTTTTTTATTCCTCCCCAAGAAAATTTAAAGGAAATTAATATGTTTGATAAGTTTGTGATCATTAACTTTCTGTCATATTTGGTTGAAACTGTTTAACAGCTTCAGAAGTTATCAGCCTCATTTCCTTAAGAAACCTAGTTTAAAATATTACTGTGAAAACATAGCATATTTTTTCTTTAACCTGATGTAATGACTGGCTAAGGTATGGTCTAGTTTCAGTTTGTCTATATTTCTCTTGGAAATTTATCTTCATTTTTTTTATCTCTTTAGCCATTTGTTTAGCCATTTGGCCACTTGTATTTCTGACGACCTTTCTCTTCCCAGTTGGCACCAGTGAATTCTATACCAAGAAGAGCAGTAGCCCTTTTGATTCAGTCCTTGTAGTGCATCCAAGTTCACTGCCATCTGCAAAATCAAGGTTCTTATGTTGTTTTCCATAATCTAAGAGTGTGGGTATTGGCTGAAACCAAAAGTTCATCTAGCTGAGGATCCAGTCCCAAGTCAGGTGTAGTTCTGAGATATATCAGAGATATTTTTCCATCTATTGGATTGGATCTATTAATATTCTGCAATGTTTTTAGCCTGGATTCCTAAGGAAAGGAGATTTTTGCAAGTGAATGACTCAACCTGAGCTTTTGAATTCGTTGCTCACCTTCAGCCGCTAGTTCCTACAAGTTTTGTTTAAATATTCAAGTAAAGCTGACTATGCCACAAAGAATCTGTACAGTAGAGCAAAGTAGAGTAGGTTGGCCAAATCCCTCTGTCTCCCACACTTAAGATATTTGTAAACATTGATAAGATCCCCTCTCAGTCCTTCCTCATAGGGAAGATGCTCCAGGAACATCCCCATCTTTCTTGTACTGGGGAGCCCAGAACTGGACACAGTACTCCAGGTGAGGCCTGACCAGGGCAGAGTAGAGGGGGAGGATCACCTCCCTTGACCTGCTGGCCATGCTCCCAGGATCCCATGCACGCCAGGATCCCATTGGCCTTCTTGGCCACCAGGGCACACTGCTCGCTCATGGCCAACATGTTTTCCACCAGGACTCCCAGGTCCTTCTCCTCAGAGCTTCTCTCCAGCAGGTCGTCCCCCAGCCTGTACTGATATGTGCGGTTGTTCCTTCCCAGGTGCAGGACTCTACACTTGCTCTTGTTAAACCTCATTTGGTTTCTTCCTGCCCAGCTCTCCAGCCTGTCCAGGTCTCGCTGAATGGCAGCACAGCCTTCTGGCATGTCGGCCACTCCTCCCAGCTTTGTATCACTGGCGTACTTGCTGAGGGCAGACACTATTCCCTCATCAAGATAGTTGATGAAGATGTTGAACAAAATGCTGATCAACACTATTGTGTTGCTGTCCCATTGAAAAGAGGGAGCTAATAACAGAAAGGTTAGCTAACAGGCTGCTTTTGACTGATTGTGGCCATGTGAGTATTTGTCTAAACAAAATTATCTGCTGCATTGTAGAAATCTTGGGTTTTAGAATATTTTGTTCTTTTATATATTTTTAATTTACAAAGAGATTTTTCAAGTCTTGCTATTTCCTGTTGCGTATTGATAGCCAGAAAAAAAGAGAGGGAGATATTTCTGTGCTGCTTCTTTGCTTCCTGTTAGGATATTTTCAGCAGTCAATGGGGATGATGTTTCTAGATTTTGGGGTTGAGGGTGTTTTGTGTGTGTGTGTTTCTCCTTGCACCACAAACCACTCAAAGGGGGGAGGAGTACTGTGCGTTACATGAGGGGCCCTCCACGCTTGTTCTGTGCTGTGCCATGCAGTGAACATAACGTGTCCTCCCAGGGACAATTTGTATAAAGGATAAATAAGGGAATCACAATGTGAAGTTTATTCATTTTTAAATCCTGCAGCGTTTGTGATTGAAGGCCTAAGCTCAGATGTTTTCCTGATGTGTACCATTAAGAGTCAGGGCTTTGCCTAATGTCTCTTCTGTTACTGCAGGGGGATGTAATGTGCAGTATTTCTCCACACTGGAGTATCATTTTCAGTGCATACCACTCAGCTAGGGAGTGAGGAACTGCAGGCTGAATTATCTTGTACCGTGCTCACTCTCCTTAATTTGCTGTAACTGAGCCAGCACATTAAATACAAAACATATTGATGTTCTCTGAGAACCCTTGAGGGTCTTTACCCTTCCTTGTCAAAGGAACTGTGCAATTCAGGAGGAAAGAAAACAGCATTTTGCCACTGTGAAAATAGTTGTGCTGCTGGCATGCCATGGCTGACATAATGCTGTGCTTCCATTTACTTCACTTAGAGGGGAAAGTCATAACAAAAGCCATTTTATCTCCTAACTGCAGATCAGGGTCACCGGAGAGAGACGATCTGAACCCCAGCTCAGGTGGGGGTGTTCCTTGCTGGTCTTGTACAAGTAGGGGAACGTCAATGAGGAGACTGTACCATAGCAGTAGCTGTCTGAACTCCAGGTGTTTAATTCACATGGTCATGGTGGCTGTGGCCCCTGGAGAGGCTCCTCCATGCTCAGAGATTATCCCTGAGGAGAAGCCAAATGCCATTTCCAGTAGACACCAGGTCTTTATTTTATTGAGGTGTTTACTTTGAGTATTGGTAAATGAGCATCCTGAAGAGACCAGCATATTGCTGTGAACTTTCTGTGGTGTGACACGATGTAACCTTCACTGACACCTCCAAAAAAAACTACTTTTCTTAAAGTTCTTCCTATGGTTTCACTGTGAGCTCTGTGGGGCAGCATGACCTCCAGGCTGTGTGTCTGTACAGCATATGGTGCCATGGAGGTCTTTATTCCAGGACTTCCAAGAAATGATGGGAGGAAATTGCAATAAATAGTTTAAGGTGAGTGTTGTTCTTCCTCCCTAGAAGAGTAAATACAACAGACTTATTATATGAACCAGCTTGGTCAGAGGAGATTTCTTGTTATTCAGTAAAATTCTTCTGAGAGAATTTCACAAGTTCTCCCTTGCAAGACAGACAGTAGCAGTACTTTATTAATTCTGACAGTGAGGTCCCTTACACAGTGAGGAGGCTGGGTTTGGTACTCTAGTGGCACCAAAACCCAAAAAACAAAAACTTTTCCTCTCCATCCTCCCTTCATGCACCTGGCTCCTCTCCCTGGTGCCCACCCCTGGAACAAGATGGGTAGTGACATTGGGACATCTAGCTATGGAGGCGAAGGCACCACGCACACCCTTTGTAAAACCCCCATGGCACTGAACTCCCCAAGGTTCTCACCCCACAGACCCCTCCTGGAGCCCCCAGCCCCAATATCTGCTCTAGGCAGCACTTGCCCAGGGAAGCAAATGTAAAGAAGTCCAGAGAGGAGCTCCAAGGTGGGTTTAGACAGCATGTGGACAAATCATCACTTCTTCCCAGCAAAACCCACCCCACACCCTGCTTCTGTGTCTGCTTCTTCCCTACACCCCCAGACAAGCCCTAAAGCTCACGCTTTACTCTTATCCAGGGGAGCAAACGGCTGTATGTGTATGTGGGTGTATGTTTCCTGTGGGCGCCTTGGGGGTGTTGTTTGAAATCAACTACATATCAGTTGAGTGGCAGCAAGCGGATCCGATGATAAATTCCATTCCACAGATGCCTTATAAATTACATTTTTTTTGTTCACGATCTAGCTTCATCTCAGCTCCCCAGAGGCCCTTAGACTGAGAACTATGATTGTGTTGGAGAAATGTTTGCTCAGCTTGAGCGATGCCATTAGTGTTAAATGTGCTGGGCTGCTTGTGCCGGCATCCCCCACTTACCTCTCCTTCCCCCCAGTCCTAGCTCAGTCCCCCTCTTCTTCCCTTCCACAAAATGCAATATGTGCCTGGTAATTTTTCTGTTCATTATCTCATTGTTTTCTGTAAGTACAAGGTTAGATTGAATTACTGCAGGGTCTATTGTCTATTTGTAATTCTCCTTCCATGCTGCGCTACTAATGAGTGGGCAATTTAGTCAAATCTTTGTAACAGCTTCTTCTGTGCATCAGCCACTTAATTACTCTGAGCTTTTTTCACTGCTGCTTTATTGCATGGAAACTCAGGCTGCTTCCAGGTCTTTGCTAGGGGATCTCCAGTTCTGAAAGAAAATAATAATAATAATAATAATAATAATAATAACCAGCTTGCATCTTCCCGATCCCTTGGTATAACAGCATCCTTAGCACACAGGACATTCCCCTCCAATGCTCTTTATTTGCTCGGTACTTAGTGGGTTTGTTGTTGTCCCATGCACAGAGGAAACTGTCACTGTACAAATTAGGCAAAGTAAGGTGAAGGCGGGCTAGACCCTTTAACATTGTGGGGAGGCTTAAAAATAAGGCAAATTAAATAAACACATGGGATCTCCTATGGAATATAACCATGTGGAATATGGGTGCTAATATCAGTCTATTACAGAACTGCCAAAATCTATTTTGGCTTGATTTTGGTACCAAGAGTAGGAGATGTTCTTTTTCTGGTTTGTTTTCTTGCTTGCAAAAAGGATATGTTCACCTTTGTGTTCAGTATCAAATATTTCAATATGCAAATGAGGGGCAGGACATGGGAATAAATACATTTTGAATGTATTTAGTAAAATTAAATGTGATTATTTATAACTAGCAGTCAGGTAGAAATGTGTAGAAAGCTTTAAAACAACACTTTTGTGAGATAAATACTTTTTCCTTGCCTTAATAACAGGACATAAAGAATTGAAATAAAAGGAAATACAAGAGTTTGAAAGGAAGCATTGTGGACTATAAATAGGATTCTGGCAGATTATTTCCATATATGATCTGACTCGCCTATCTAAATTCCTAAAGACACTGTTCCTTTATTCAGTGACTGAAATATTTACAGTAGTGTGGTGGTTTTACTCGGGTGGGCGGCCGAGCTCCACCACAACCGCTCTCTCACTCCCCCTCCTCAAAGAGGAATGGGGAGAAAATACGATGAAAGGAGCTTAAGGTTTGCGATAAGGATGAGGAGATTGCGCAGTAATTATCGTGATGGGCAAAAGACTCAGCATAGGGAGACAGTAAGATTTATTGCCTATTACTAACAAGCTAGAGAAGTGAGAAACAAAGGAAAGAAAGCAAAAGCACCTTCCCCCCCCATCCACCCTCTTCCACCTCCTCCCCCCGAGCGGCGCAGGGGAACGGGGGAATGGGGGTTACGGTCAGTCTATAGCAATTCTTCTCTGCTGCTCCTTCTCAGTCACTCTCGTCCCCTGTGCTGTGGGGTCCCACCCACGGGATGCAGTCCTTGCTGAACTGATCCGGCATGGGCTTCCCACAGGCAGCAGCTCTTCAAGAACTGCTCCAGATATGGGTCCGTACCATGGGGTCCATCCCTCGGGAGCAAACTGCTCCAACCTGGGTCGCCCATGGGCAGCAGCTCCTGCCAGGTCACCTGCTCCTGCGTGGTCTCTCCACGGGCTGCAGGTCTGGCCTGGAATCTACTCCGGCAGGGGTCTTCCACAGGCCACAGCCTCCTTCACTGCAGGTCCACCTGCTTCACCGTGGTCTCCTCCACGGGCTGCAGCGTGGAACCCTGCTCCACCGTGGTACTCCATGGGCTGCAGGGGGACATCCTGCTTCACCATGGTCCTCACCACAGGCCGCAGGGGACTTCTGCTCCGGCGCCTGGAGTACCTCTCCCCCTCCTTCTTCACTGACCTTGGTGCCTGCAAGGCTGTTCCTCACTCCTCTCACTCTCCC